>NW_006768769.1:656398-657158 GCF_000204055.1 Melampsora larici-populina 98AG31
TAGCTGAATACGCAAGATAGCGTAGCTAAAATTGTGCCGCTAATCAGGTTGTGGGCGCGGCGCAAAAAACGCGCCTTCAGCGCGCCGATTCGTGGGCGCGCCGCAGCGCCTAGGCGTCGGGAAAATCGACAAAATGAGGGTCGGCGCGCCTTTTCAAGAATCACACCAAATTGTAGGAGTTCTCTGTCCTGTCACCAACATTGGCGACTTGGACACTCGCTGTGCGCTTTGATGAAAGCTGTTCTTAGCTTTTCTCACTTTAAAAAGGCAAATTTGCCGTAGTCGACTCCTCTAGCAAAACAAACATAGAATAAGTCACAATACGAAAACGACATTTTGGCTTTCGGTGTTTGTTTTGCAAGAAAACACGCCCGGTGCGCCAAGTGGCGCCTAGGCGCAAAAAAACCAAGAACACTCCGCCTCAGTGTGCCTACAAAAATATGAGCGTGCCCACAACCTGAGCCGCTATGCTACAGCTAACATGAATCAGCATGAATGAATTCCAGCTACCCTATGCAGAGTCCCAGGAAATCTCCAGCTAACCAAATTTTGGCCCTGTAGCGTGGTGTAGAGGTGCAAAAATCAGCTACAGTAGCTTGTAGTGTAGCCTAACTTGACCAGCTACACTATCATAAAAGTCAGATTTTTGTGAACCTCATACAGCTACACCACGGGGTGACTTTGAACTGGCCCCACCTGAAACAAGGCATAGTGGCATCGTGTGGTGGGCTGTGAAAATATAAGATGTTTTTAGATGACA
>NW_006768769.1:658266-661923 GCF_000204055.1 Melampsora larici-populina 98AG31
CATTTCAAGGTCAAATTTTTATTTAGGTTTTCGATTGTTCATCTCGGACTTGGATTGGTTGTCCATTTGTAAGTTATCTTTAACCTCCTCTTATCTCAAACTCCTTATCAAGGTCGAAATCGCTGCGCTACGCACAGCAATATGAGGGGTACTGGATAGTGGTGTGAAGTACCACTATCCTGAGGCCCCGCTACGCACCACTATCTTGGAAGACCCACTACAACATTTATGTAGTGGTGTGGGTAACTCACTACAGGCCACTACGATATAGTCTCACTATCGCTATTATGGCGCACACGGTTCGTTTTTAATATGAACAAAGAATCTTATTAAAAGGCATATAAAAAGTTAATCAGAAGATGTGTACAAGAACGATTAAACTTTTGAGTACGAGAGTAGATGAATTGGAGAAAAAAATAAAAAAAAAACTGTATTAAGGATAGTGAAGAAGCAGAAGGAGAACCAAATGATTGAGTCTGAGATAAATGAAAGGAATTGAGACTTTAAGAATGAGATGAAGAGAGACTGTAGGAGGAAAATAATTCAAGCAAAACTGTTTTTAAAGATAGTAAAGAATCTGAAGATCAATTGAAAGTGAGAATATGTGAAAGAAAAAATAGATTCATCTGTTATCCATCTCCTTCACCAAGGCAAGAGCCTCAGAAAACTCGCCTGGAACCTTGATCCCAGCCCTGAGCCACTCCCAAGCGGAAGCACATCGCTCGATGGTACGGCTACTCATAGCCGATCGATCGGACCCGCACACGTCAGCAGCACCTGAAAAACATCGTTCACATGAACAAGTTGTTCCTGAACACGCCAGAAAGTCTCGAGCCATGATGGAAAGCACCGGAAATGCACCGGAATTATCCTAAATCACAAGAGGTAGTCAGTATCTTTGTATTCAAAGATAACATAATGAAAAGAAAAAAAAAGAACGTACCTTCCACCAAGACAAAGGCGTGCCACCATGAAGAGGAAATTTACCAGACAAATAACCTTCCATCTCTTGGTCGGTGTCATCGTTAGGTCCCGAGGCCATCGTTGCAAAGACGTTGTACTCGTCATCGGTGACAGTAATGTCTTGCTGATCAGTTGAGGTATTCGCGGCTGGGTGACTAGTTTTGTATCTAAGTGAATAACTTTCCATCTCACGTTCCATAACTCTCTGCACACGAGCCACCTCTGTCGGATGATGGAGTTCCAAGAACTTCATTTGTAGGCGAGGGTTGAGGACGGTAGCAACCACAATTGCGTCGCATTGAAGGGCATCAGATTCGTATAATTGGAGGCGATTGATCATGCTTGCAATCATCTTTTGGAGACTGGCGTATGGTGTATGCAAACCGAGTTTTTCAAGCGATGTCCTGACACGGTGATAGTCGAGGAGAAGAATCGCAGCTGTGGAATGATCACCCTCCACTCTTGATGTGGCTAGAACAATGACCTGTTCAAGTCATGAGGGTTCAGTAAATCATTAAGAAAGTATTACACGAATGAAGTCAATAAGCAATGAACTCACATCCATGACTTCATTCAAAGCCGAAGCACACAACCATTCACTTTTTGATATTGAGATTTCTTCAAAATAATCTTCTTCATCATTTGCCAACATCTGGTTGATCACCTGAAAACAAAAGCCAACATCAGTAAAAATGATTCAAAACTGAGAGCATCAATCAAAACCAACCTCAGCTCCATCTACCATAATTGACCGACTCTGGTGTAGTCCGTTCCATTTGCTAGACACACCAAGAATTGGACAACGCAAGGTCCTACCGAGATCCTTCGCACGATTACAAAATTCCATTTGTCGAGATGGCCGCCGAGCAATGAGGCGGCTGACTTGATCAATCTACAAAAAGACAGGTTAATAATTATGGAAATGAAAACAGGAAGTGATCAAGTTGAAAATGGCTTACCTTTTTGATAGCTTGTATCACCAGATCTGCCCTAGTTTGGTTGGAACCAGCCAACACACTAGGAACATGAGAGGGATGGAGAGTATTGATCTCGCATTCACTCTCAGAATCAGCATGACCAACATCTAAATCGCTAGCGTGCTCGGAACCTTCAGAATCGTCATCGATCTGGAGTTCAAGATTGTCGTCTCCGTCATTCAAAGTGATAGAGGGGGTAGGGATGTTGAATAAAGGTTGAGTGGTTGGCTTAGTGTGGCCAGGATCAATACCAATAGAAGCCAGACCATGCTTCACAAGTAAGGCTAGCTTGTGGGCATAGCAGCGAATCTGCATGCGCCCCGCTGGCCAGTCCACAGGAGGAGAAGCGTCCTGAAACATGCGCTGGAGTTCGTAAGCAAGTGTATGATTGTTGGAGCCAGAATCCGTGGTCTGGGCTAACATGTAGAGAATTGAAAGATATCAGATTCGGGTTGGAAATTTGAAAAACAAAAACAAAATACTTATCTTATGGTGTAAACCATGCTTGATCAGGAATCGACCCACAGGTTGAGCAAGCAAGGCACCTGCATGGTTCCATGCAGCCAGCTTGAGACCAAGATGGACCGTCTGGAAATCCCAATTATCGTCAATAAAGGTGACATTCATTCCGATGAACGCATATCGGCTTTGACGGGTGGTCCAGCCATCATGAATGAGACAAAATCTACTGGAGTTGTTCTAAATAAAGATAAAGAGTTAGAAAATGAAAGGAAATAAAGGAAAAATGAAAACTTACCCTGATAGTTTCCAGGACAGTCAGTTGTAATCCAGCATGGAGACGCTTAGCAGCGTTGGCTGCCCATACTGCTGATCTAAGGGTTGCTGATACATTTGCGAGTCGAAAGGCTGCTCTCAAGGGGCAATCTTGAAAACGAGCCCATGGTAGAGCTTGACGGATCACCCATAAGACACAGGTGAGGTTGAGAAGCTCCACACTAAACTTATTCTTTGAAACGAAAGAATCCAGTGTGCCTGATGACTTGACCTCCAATGCTCGTTGCTGCTCCTCCCAAGAAGGTGGAAGATCCATACCGGCGGCTATGGCTTGAGCTCTTCTTGGGCAAGCTGGTCGTCCTTTGCTTCCATCTTGGTGGCCATAGAGATTGTAGTACGAAGTCATCCCCTTCAGGAAACGACCTCGGCACCACCAACACCTGTAGAGTCGCGGATCACCAGACGCCTGAGAATGGATCAAGAGTTATGTTATTATCAAAGTTTAATAAGTTGAAAGTAAGAAAACTAAAAAAAGACTCACCTGTCCATTTGGATAAATTGGAGGGTGAAAGTACTTGAGGAGCTGTTTGACTCGGGCCAGTTGAGATGCCCTGATACCAGTTCTAGGTCTGACGGGGACGATTTCATTCTCTGAGTCTTGATCAAGATCGATACAGTCAGGAACCGTCTCCTTCTTTGAACAAATAAGATAAAAGAAGGTAAAAATCAGTCAGTTGGAGTAAAGAATAATAAACGATCCAAAATCAGGAAACAAATTACTTACACAAGTCTTTTTTGGTTTTTTTTTCTGGCCGTTGAATCCAACTGATTGTTAGCTCGTTTTCTGGTCAATGGTGATGGATGTTGGATAGATTCTTGCTCGTCCTCAGAGTTTGCAAGAAAAAGTCCATCGATTGGGGCAAATGGAGCATTGGAGGCACCTGGAGTTGGGGGCAAAGTCTGGGTGGAGAAGAGAGGCAAG
>NW_006768769.1:662023-778015 GCF_000204055.1 Melampsora larici-populina 98AG31
ATCGGGTTTGAGGTAGAGCAAATGAAAGGGTGGGTTGGAAACGGAAAAAGAGGAAATCGGGTGGTAATCAATATTATTAGATGGTGTGGTCGAAAAACAATAACAAAACGGGAACTGGGAGGTGGAGACCAATGATCAGTTAGAGAACAGTAGCTTTTTATATCAGTCAAGAGAGTACTTACGCTGAGATTGGATACCACTCTGAGGGATTGCATCCGTCTTGACCGTTCTTGCTGTGAATTGGTGGGGGAGGGAAGACGACCATTTGATTAAGTGAGGGTGGTGGGCAATGGAGTTGGTCGTAGGTCAGAGTTGATGGGGCACAGAGGGCATGGACAAATACATGTCTTTGGCGTAGAGGGCATGGGTATATACAGGTATACAGGTCATAGCGCTCGCTATGTGTACCGCCATGGATGTGGACATGCTACATACAAGCTCGAGCGTTGCACATAACCCACTACAGGAAATTTCGGTTTCCAAATAGTGCTGTGCACCAGCCACTACGGCCACACCCCCTATTTTTAGTGGAAGTCCCGCAGCGCTTCCGCAGCACTTCCACTATCTATGGTGGTGCGGTTTTGACGTTGTCCTTATCACAACAACAACACTAATATCTTTTTGTTTGTCTTAGTTTCCACTTATCTCCAAATCAGATCTGTCTTTCCTCTTGTAATAGGAGCAAAGTTGATTCTTTTGAAGTTGGATTTTTTTTCATTTTCAGTTCTCTCTCGGACTTGGATCAATTGATTACTTGTAAGTGTTATCAATCTCTCCTTATCTCACACTCTGAATGACAACAAGATCACTAACATCTGTCTTGCTTTCTTCTTTTCATTCGGATCCGTCTTTCCTCTTGGAATAGGATCGAAGTTGATTCTTTTGAAGTTGGACCATCTTCAACTTCCCTGATAATCATTTTCATTCAGCCGGATTGAGATCATTGATCTCAAAGGATCGATCAAGATTATGATGGATTTGTAAATGGGCTTGATGAACTATCTGTAGGTGAAGACACTGGTTCACCTGAAGTTTAAGATGATTTTCTTTTTTTTCAATTTTCTCGTTTTTTTTGTTTCAATTTGTTTGTTAGGCTTTGTTCTTAGTGTAATTACTTTTCCTTTTTCATTTTTATTGTTTCCAATCTTCCTGCAATATACTATATGTAGCAAGAATGCTCTAGATGTGAGATACCTGAGCCACAACAATAAAATTGTGTCTAATGAAACAGGACTGGAATCAGGTGAGCCATCACATTATAACCAGGTGATGGGTTGGGTGAGAAGGCCCACCTGTTCATTGGGTGAAAAGGCCCACCTGTCATTAGGTGAGAAGGCTCACCTGTTCACGGTGTGAGTCATCTCACCCAATGAACAGGTGTCCCATCAGGTGAGATGACTTGCACCATGACCAGGTGAGCCTTCTCACCTGATGACCAGGTGGGCCATCACCTTGTGGTCACATGGCCATGTTGGGTGATGGTCACACTGGCTTTCATGTGGAGCTGGTAGATGTGGCATAGTGTGAAGAGCGTAGGATTTATTGGCAGAGGCCAATTTCACCTGATCTTCACATGCCGGCCGCCCCGTGGTGTATGCTACACACTAAACCTATGGTAGTGTGTTGTAGCGTAGCTGTTCCAGCGCTGATACCACGGTCAATTGGATTCTGGATTTTTTCATACAAGTCATTCATAAGGCGGACACATTCTTTGCTTTCTTTCTTCTTCTCTCAGCTATCTATTAACAAGCATTATTACCAAAAGGACATGGTGTCAAGATCTACTTGGTCCATGGTGAGAATGAGAGTTGACTGCCACGGGTTTAGACATTTGTCCAGGGTGGGCATTAGTCCAGCGGACTTATTTTGGGCTTTTTCAATTTTGACAACGTGACTCAAGTAGCACTTTAGAGCCACCATATTCAAGTAACCTTAACAAGGTTGCGGACGCGGCCACAGGAGAGGGGCTTTGTTAAGCTTAGTATTCAAGGCTTTTTTGTGTTGTTTCCCTTTTTCTTTTCTAATTTGTGGTACCCAAAGGCTTTCAATGACAAAGAAGAGTCTGAGATATTGTCTCAGGGTGATTCTTAGCTTACAAAAGCCCTGTTGGAACCAAATCACGCTTATGTCTTTTTCTACTTTTATCTTACATAACTTTGTGCACTTATCATTACATAGTAATTTGTCCAGGGTTTTTACTCACAACCTTTTGTCTAGAATTAACCTAACCACAAATTGTACCACTGCTTGATGTTATCAATTCCTGATCTGAGGAAATTTCTCTTTTACTATTCATTATTAATTTCCTCAACTACAACACCTTATCATCCCATCAACTCTCCAGATCATCCTTCTCCAAATAGTTCCTTGACTGATAGTTGTGTTGTTGCTGTTCTGATCAGGGATCTGAGATCCCTTTAAGCCCTCTCTGCGCGGCCCGTCTGCAGGCTTAGGACTAATTGTGAATTTTTGGTGTGAACACTACCAGGATTAAGTGCCTTTAAGTAGTTTTTCACATTTTTTTGCTTCCCTTGCAAGCAAACCTCACTTGACTCCTTATGCAAAGTTGTTCAAAACAACTTTCTACATGGTCCTCACCACCAACATATTTACCTCGGATTTTGTAATCCGAGGTATCCTCGGATGCAAAACCTTGGACAGAAGCTTCCCAAGGCTTTGATCCAAGGTAATTCTCAGGGCAAAAAAATACCTTGGGCAAAAACCTCGGACAAGGTTTGTCCGAGGATTTGCCTCCGATGATGCCTCAGATTTCTCAACCCGAGGCATCTATGCTGGCAGTGCCTGTAACCTAACATGATAGGCAATGTAATGCGGCCAAAAAATTGGTGTGAAAATTCTTACAACATGCCTGTATTGTTGCTTCAAAGATTGGGTATGGTGTAGATGCATGCTGGACACCCCTTAAAAGTGGGCCATAAGGCTTGAAAACTCGCCTCAAGAACAGCATGATGGAGTGGTTTTTACCTCTGGATAACAAAATATACACATGTAGAAAATTAATATGAACAACTTTGCCTGCAGAGTAAAGTGAGGCTTGCTTGTGAGGGAAGCAAAAAAATGCAAGGGCACAGCTGCACAGAAAGGGCTTTGTTAGGCTAAGGGTGATTCCAAGAAAGTGCCCTTCTACAAAGGATACTCTGTCACAGACGCAGACATGAAGAAAATGTGAAGTTGTGAAAATTGCATTCCTTCCATTTCCCCCTCTTTTCTCCACACATCAATTCCCCTTTGTTTTTGTGGATTCTCACCCCATTGGCTCAGGAAAATCAATCATCACATTTCTCTCACACATTTTTCTTGTTTGAATCACACAGTGTTATTTCTCGATAAGACAAAAGCCACCACTAAATTCTAACTACATCTAACACCAACAGAATTGAAACAAATCTGGATAATTTCAACACCCATGTGAGAAGAACTAGTGAGAGGTTAGCTAACAGAGCTGGTTCATCCCCTGAAACCATAGAATATATCTTGCTATGCCAGTGGTAGACACCACCATGATCTCTAGGAATGTTACTGTGAGTTGAGGTTGGGGAAGAGGCCAGGGGAAACAGGTGGTGTCTGTTCGCAAGCCTACTGTTTTGGGTACCTACACCACGGGGTGACTTTAAACTGAGCCCACCTGAAATCAAATCAGTGTGGCCTCAGGTGGAGGTCTTGGGAAAAAAAGGGCATTTCTAGGTGACAGGAGTGTGGGTGAGGTCATGTGGCCCTCACCCAGGCCGTCACCTGGCTGCCACGTACCCAAAAAGATTCATGTTCCGCCGACATGGTTTACTAGCTGATCAGCAGGTGAGTTGATTTGTCTGAGAACGACCTGGAATCCAGGGTGCTCAGCACACATAAGCTTGGATGACCCAAATCATTGATAGCAATCATTTGTACTTGTACAATTTTTTGATTTTATTTTATTTTTATTTTTATTTTATTTTTTATTTTTATTTTGAATAATTATGTCACTGGCTTAACTAGACTTGTTCAGAATTGAGAACTGTCCCTTTTCTGTATTGCTCCGCACACCACCCACTCCGAGTCATCACTTCAATCGTTCACCAGTAAGTCTTGTTCTCATGTCATCAATAGCAAGGTTTATCAACTGCATCATCCACTACCACATCAATGTATGTATCAGATTGTGATATTAAACTGGAGAGCATTGCGGTAAGTTCCTCTTTCTTTCACATCTATCTTTTCTTATCATTGTTGTTGATTGATCATTTATTTTCATCTTACTATTGTCTATTCTTCTTTGTCACCATTGCATCCTTTTCATCATTGTAGGTCACTCTCCTTCTCTCTTCTTGAAGACCCCTAGTTTGATTGTGCTAAGTTCATTCTCTTTTTCATCTTATTTGTTCAAGGATTTCCATACTTGATCATCTTTCATCACAGCTTTACAGATCTTGTTTGCTCAATCGGTATGTGTTTCATCTTCCTCTCTCTTGTACTTCTCAATCACCTGTCACTGACTTCACTGCTTTAACTTTTGATCTATCTTTCCTTTGTTCATAGACCGTTCTTCCCTTCTTTGATCACTGGCTCAATCACCTGTCTATTGAGTAAGTGATGCATTTTGTGCACTTCATGTCTCTGTCAACTCATACTCACTGGCATCATCATCTGTCCTCTTGACACAAAGATGTCCAGCTCATTCAAGTCTGGACTGTTTTCAATTCGATTCCTTTTATCCGAGATTTTTCTTTTTCACCGTTATTTGTCATGTTATTGTATCATAGTACATGTTGTTTAGAAATGCAAAGAGTAGATGATCTATTTTATGTGTAATTTGTGCGCAAAAATAAAGAACCAAGCCCAATTTGAGTAGTTTGGCAATTGAGCAAAATAACCTATCACCCATCATTAGCAGGTAGACAAAAGGGTGAGTTATTTCACCTTGTCATAAGGTGAGATAGATCCCACTGTTTTTGAGTGAGCCATCACCTTGTGGATACATGATCATGTCAGGTGTTGGCCACCTTGAGTTTCACCTGTAGCTCAATCAGTGTGGCCTCAGGTGGAGAGCCCGGGATTTCTTGGCAGTGGCTGATTTCACCTGATGCTCACCTGCCAGCCGCCCCGTGGTGTACTACTACCAATGATGCAGCTTCAAACAGTTGTGTTACTGCTGCTGTACCAGCCAATTCAACAGTTACAGATTCCAGAGGCAATACTTCTCATACTAATCAAAGAGTCTTTGAAACCCGCAAGTTTGATTTCAAGAGATAGTGTTATCACTGTTTTGACATGTAAGTGAGTGATTTCATTTCTCTGTTTCCACCCCTGGTGTTGCTGCAAAATGTGATGCCACAACAAATCGTGTAGCCATCTGGCTGATCCTGCCTCTCAAGAGAGAAGAGCAAAAAATGATTGAAAATGCATTTGATCAGCATTAAATCAGCATTAAATCAGCATTATTCAGCATTAAATGAGCATTTTTGATTAAAAATGCATTAAATGTAATCATTTTTTCCTTGGGAAGATTACCTTTTGCTGGGAGTGTTAGTGGCTCTTGCCACATAATTTGAACCTAAAATGATCACTGTGAAAGGGTACATACCTGAGCCTTTGACAATCTCCAACACTCAATGGCTGAAACAACACCACCTACATATTTGGCTTGGAGACAAATGTCCGAGGAGTCCTTGGAAGGCGCCCCCAAGGAAAAGGGAACCCAAGGGATAATTCCAAGGCACATTTTGGCCCTGGCCATTGCCTCAGATTGGATCCTTGGATGGTGCTTCACTTGGAGTCAAAATCTGAGGACTTTTTGGATTTTTGGCTCTGAGCCAAATATGCTGGGTGTGCAAGACTTAGTACAACAATTATTTTGCTGCTGTACCTATGAAAGAGAGAATGGAAGACACATCACAGTGTTCACTTGACTATGGCACATTGAAGTGCACACAAGGAGAGGTTTGGAAAACAAAACAAAAATCAGTTTCTTTGTTGGAATTTGGGGAAATTCCAACACCCCTTTAGTCTCAGAAAAGGAGATTGGATTTCCTGTGTTTTATGGTCTCACCACATGAGGAACTCAAGAAGGGCTGTCTGTACATGGTGCTTGAGCTGATTGGAAGCTTGGATCCACCCTCTAATAGATGTTTTTTGTGTGAGCATGTTGATGTGACACTCAAGTTTCTACACTGTGCATATGTTGGGGTGACTGCACCAGCAAAAATTTTTGGGGAATGGGTTGTGGCCTTTGATCTATTTGTTGCTTACCTTCAGTACTACACACACCATGACTTTGCAAACAGATTTGTCATCCATCAGAAAATGCTACAGAAATTAAGAAAGAGAACTTTGAGTGGCCAATGGATTTTTCCTACAAAATTTCCATCCATACCACTGTTTTGACCTTCAGATATACCAATGGTAAACTTGCACCAACCCAGCTGTCTGAGATGAAAAGATTGAGCAAGAAGCCTTCAAGAGATACACATTGCTAGAACAACTTCCTACCTGCTTTTGCTGACACCAACCTGTACATTGAAGGTGGAGTGAAGGAACACTGCAATCCTATCACCAGTTGCAATCATATCACCAGTGAAGTTGGTTCCAACATGTATAACACCAAAAATGGTGCAAGTATTCACAATTCTAACCCCTTCACATGCAATACCTCCAACTCAAACACAAATGGCTCAAAAACCAAAACACTAGGTCTTGGAATTATGCTAATCAGCCTGTCTATGATGACTCTGGTGGCATAAATTACAGTAACCGGGAAGATTGTAGTAGTGCTGACCACAAAGCTTGTGGTAGAGTTAAAGGCAGTGCATGGGTTGGAAATGGAGATGGTGGCAGGGAGCATAGTCCCCCCCTGTATATTCAGTGATAACTCCCGGAGAGGCAAGGGTAGCGGTGTGTGGTGTTGCAAGGAATGGTGCAACAATCTTTGGGTTGAACACTGCAACTATAGTAGAGTAAGAACTTTGGAGCAAACAGAAAGGCAAACTAAGCCAAATTGGAACTTACCAATAGATACCTCCCTTCATTTGAAGTTTTTATCATATACTAAAGCAGGCCACTGCCATCTCTGTTACTATGTGCCTCTTAAATAACTTTCCTTCTTGTTCTGTCCTGCTTTATAACAATGACGGCTGTGTTGAAATACACCATAGCTTAAAATACTGTTACAAAGCTTCATTTGATTTCTAAACTTGTTGAGAATATTAAGAAGGATTTCAATAGCAGGAAACCTTGATGACAAATATGGATGAACAAATAAGATAACAAATCACGTAAAAATGAGAGAGAGGAAATAACAACGCCGCTTGTTCTCGTGAAGAAGGTAAAGAGCATGGGATCTGCTGTGCTAAAAACTATGAGTTAGTAAGATTCTTCTCTGATAATATGAGGAGACGCGCATTTCACAAAACTCAGTTCCTCCTCCAAAGCCACTTCGCCTGCCCCCGATTCCTGTAAGTTAAAACGTGTTCCAACTACCTACCATATAAGAATTGAGACGTTGGTGTCAGGTAAAAGAGGCCGTGTGAACAGCTCGCGGCTTAAGGATACATATATGTATAACGATATATGTATATCCATATACTTCGGGTACTGTGGAATCTGGATTCAAGCTCAAAGTTGCAATCTGCTGCAATGCGAGGTTCACTTGCACTTGGCAAGCATGAGTTCTGAAAAAGTTTCCCTGCTTTTCCAGAATTTCCTTCTCCTTTTTCACGCCTGTGTCCACTTCGAAATTCCAACTTCTGACCTGTTCCGACGCCGTCAAGCCTCAAGTTTTGTATTGTCCTGGTTTGAAATGTCTCAATCGGCGGATCATGGCGAGAATGTTCAGAGAATGTACAGACTCTGCATCTCACTGTATATACACATATTCTTTTCCCACTGTTCTGGTATACAATTTTTTAGCCTCGACGAGCTGCGTGATAAATAAAATTCCTTGAGTTGGGTTAAACCCTTCCTCCGTCCACCTATCGAAATTCGATGATCAGAACTGCGTGTCACATTATTCTCAACGAAAGAATTCAAAGCATTCCCATCCATCTGGTCCAGTAGATCGAGTTATCATCAGTACTTCGAGCTGTCTAAGTCCTCTCGATACCGCCGACTATTTTCATCTCCTAGAACTACTGGCAGCCAAAGTTTGCAGCTCTTTCACAACTTTCCCGCAATCTTCAAAGATTCCTGTCAACCCACGAGGTTGCATCAACCGCCAGGGTGAGTTTAAGCCATCCGCTGCCACTATGGAGTCATGCTTTCATGCCGATCTCTCCTCAATCAATGCTCTCAAACACTTGACTTCACCGAGGGAAAGTCGAATAGACGCGTTTAGAAGCCATCCTCTAGCGAACCTGAGACTGATCCGTTGCTTCCACATATTCACTTCTTGCACCGCTTGATCGACAATACCGTAGCCTCGCTGTTTCGCTTAATCTCGTCACCACATCCAATCACACTGCAAATTGATCCGAAATGAGTTCAGATGGCAACTTCCTAATTCCCAGAACTTCTTTACGTTCGCCATCTTTCTTTGGACCGGTGACTTTGGCTGCAGCACTTGTGTCAGTTTGACCTCTCGGATTTTTCAAAATCAGCTGATAGCTTCGGTACCTCAGTTGAGGTAGCTCGTCGGACCTTCATATTCTGCATTTGTGGCATAGATTTGCTGATATTTGGGAATAATTACCATTACAAACAGTTTGGCATCCTCTTTCACCGCACCGTTTGATGAAGGTGAAGACTCGATTTTCATCTTCAACTCAAGCCGCCAGCTTGATGAGTTCCCATTTTAGCAAAGTCGCATGTTCAAGTGCTGATTAGAGGTTTTGTCTTTATCCTATATTGTGAAGATTTCTCGATCGTAAAATTGGCAGACCCAACTTTCAAAGGAACCGTGGGACTGTGGGGCGCTTGTACAAGGTCAGCTCCCCTCCTGGCTCATCGGTCTCATCCGCATATGTCCTAACTTTCTGTTCGCGCATCTTCCGCCGGGGCTGCACGTTTGATGTAGTTATCACACCGAGAATGCGACAACAGCAAACCCCAACGCAACACTGACCGGAAATGCAACTATTGACGCCATGATTCATAAACAAGGAAAACATGAAGGCTGCTCTCCTAGTGGCTTTGGCTGGAGTTTCAGTGAGTTTATTTTGATCGTTTGAACCCCGCACCTTCTAAGCGCTGACTGCGCCGAATATGTGATACTGTTTGTAGGCCTACCAGTGAATAGCACTGGACTGACAAGTATGCCATTGCCTGATGGCAATGTTGGCTTCAACGTCGACCCGAGCACCGAAAACACCGCCGACGTCCAATGGGTCGAAGTGATGTCCAAGAGTGACTCTACGATGTTGATCGTTCATCTCGCTGGTCGGTTGAAAACTTATTTCGCGCGGAGTGTTGTTACAGTGACTAACATTGCCTGAAATTTGAAAGCTGGTGTCTGTTCAACACTGGGCCTTCTCTTGCTCCTTGTTCCGTACAAGTCTATGGAAGGCTCGGCACCTAGCTTGGCCCGGTTCCTCAAGGTTGGATCAATGAGTCTCCTACTTGTTTCGGTTGGTTGCGTACTCGCGCTAGTCAGCTTTGCGGTCGACCTCTTTGTCGCCCTTCGTGTCCGCAACAACATCAACGCCATTGGGAATGGTGCGTTGTATTCATGCCCACTCTTACACCACTCTGTATCCTAGAATTTTATTGACATGTCTTATCATTCTCCTGTTGAACATCTTGGTTTTGTTGGTCCTTCAGGAGGTGGTGTTCAGGCCGGTCTCGGAAACATGCCATGGTTTGCCATCGCTGGCGTGATTCTAACTGTGCCTTCAATCTGGTCCACACGAGGGCAATTAGGTGACAAGCGGTGAACGCACTTTCGAAGTCGGACTGGATATAATGAAGCTCCGACTCGGACACCGCGTTATGACTATTACAACCGCCTTTTATCTTCTCTACTAATTTCCGCTGCTCGGGGCATGCAGGCTTATCGCAATCCAATGCGCAACAAACATCTGTGATCATTCGAATAATTTCTCTCAATTGAACACCACCCGATATTGTTTTACACTTTCTTGAATGTCACTTTCTTGAATGTCACTTTGCTTGAGTCACACGTATCACTCTCTCTTGTATTTATGTCTTTCTTCGTCGCACACACTCATTTGTCACAATCAATCACAATCCGCTTCCCTCTTTTCTTGTCTCTTCATCGTTGAATAAGACCCTTGCCAAGACTTTCATCCTGTCTGTAAGAGCATATACTCTCAAGCAGTATATTTTCATAACTGAAGAGTGTTATCATACTATCTGCAAAGGTGGTAATTAAATATAAGTGTAGTCTGTAGAGACTGTTCAAGTGGAGTAAAGCTTGGATGACTCGTCATCAAGTTTCAGAAGTGGATCATGTCCAGTGGTTGTAAGGGCAAGACCTGCTCACTTTAGTATTTGTACTTCGATAGAAGTCTTCACTGAGGATGAGTATAGGCAATTGGCAAGGGGCAAAAGCTCCAAAACTAATCAAAAGACCCCGCTATCTATCCAAACAATCCCTACAACTAGCTCCAGCCGGAAGGTATTGGTGCGTCAGACTCGACTAACTAACCTGATAAGACAAGAAAGTGGAAATGGTAATGTGAATAAGAGAAATGTGATAATCACTCACCTAGCTCCAGCCAAAATGTATTGGTGAAGAAGAATATCTTTGTGGAGCTAGGGTGAAATCCTTTTCATATCAAAGAATAAAACAGATTTATCACATTTTCTAATTTATCAATACTTCTGCTTTATCAAGAAAGCCAACATTACTGTTTAATCACATCAAGGAGAAGTGCAAGTGTGTATCAAAGGAAGATAGATCAACACACATTCAATACAATCACAACAACAACAAAAGTGAAACCCCATCCAATGACACCAAGGATCAGGCGGTCTCCAATACAAATCAGCCACTCATACAACCCCAATTTGTTCACAACGTTACAAAGGAATCACTTCATCATTTCGGTGGCACCTCAAAGGGAAAGACAGATCAGCTACACAAACTGCTTCTCAAAGCTTTGATATCTGGCCGTATCCCCTTTTGCTTCCTTCAAAATAATACTTTCAAGAATATCAAGAACAGTTTTGTGTCACAACATACAAGATCCCATCCCGTTATATCATGATGGATAGAATCCTTCCACATTTACATGCCAAGCACAAGATCTTTGTTCAATCACAGTTACGCCAGCAGACAAACTTGACTATATCTCTTGATCACTGGACCAATTGCTTGAGGAACAGTATCTACGCTGTTCTTGTACTACGCGGAACTCAAATCAAACAAATCTTAGATGTCCTTGATCTTCATCAAGACCGCCATACCTCTGAAAACATCTGGACTGCCTTGAAAAAATCTCTGGTCAAGAAAAGTATTGACTTGCAGCAAATTAGTGCTGTTGTATCAGACTTGCCATCAGTCATGGTCAAATTCAGGGTTTGTTTTGTTTTCTTTACCTTTTGTATATGTATATAACAAATTGATGACTGATAACTTGTTTCTGATCTGTCAACAGAAACTTCTTCTTGAGGCTCACCCGCATATCTTTGGCTTAGCATGCTGCCTTCACGCCATCAATCTTATCGTAAAGGGTTTCCTTGGACACCCTCTCATGAAGGACGTTGTGGCTAATAACAAAGCCCTTGTGAACTGTTTCACATCCTCAGCATTTTGGGCCAAGCACCTCCAGAAATGGAGGAAGCAAGAGAAAGTCACACATGGCCTACAGACAACATGTGAGACCCGTTGGTTTTCCATGGCCAAGGTGTGCCTATGTGTTGAGGAGCACTAGCTCGGATTCTTCCAATTTGTAGCAATGCTGGATGATCAAAGCATTGATACACCTGCAATTAACAAGAATGTCCGATAAATTGTTGATAATTGTGATCACCCCACCTCTAATCAAGTTTTGGTCAAAGTCCTTTGACCCATTGTTGATGTGATTGCTCAATTGGAATCTGCAAGTACAACTGTTGGAGATGTTTGCTTGAGATTTCTAATGTATACTGTAGACTTAGAAAGATTGATCTACATATGTACCCACACTTCACTAGTTTCAAGCAGCACTGCTTGAATGTCTTGCATCAGCAATCAAAAATGTACAAAGCCAATATCTATATCATCGGGTTCTTTTTAAATCCATCATGTTGTCAAATAGCAGCCTCTTGCGAGTTCTCTATTGAAAAAATCACCCGGATGATTGTCAATGTTGCCTGGTCTTGGGGATTCAACAAACCAGATGCCTTAAGTCTCAAAGAACAAGTTCCTATTATAGTGGAAATGATATATTTCCAACCTTTAAAAAAGGTAAAGTTTTTACAAATCTTCAATTGGGTAGTATAGATCACTGATCATCTCACATCCAATAGATGAAAAACCATTGGACTACTGGCTTTGAGTCACAATATTGCCACATACAAATCGGTTGAAGACAATTCCAATAAGCATCCTTGAGCTTGTGGTGCATGCAGGTGGTGTTGAAGGTCTCTTCTCAGATATGACAGGTACAAAGACTAAGAATTGTAATTGGATGGACCCTGATACAATAAGGATGATCTCACAGATTGGTATGGGACTTTATTCCAAGCTATGCCCTTCAAAGAAAAGTATCTTGCTAGCACCCAGTCAAGATCAGGCGGCTGAAAGCAACTCAGATAACGATTTTGATGGACTTGATGCTCTCAAAGAATTTGAAGCTGGGATCTACCCAATCAACATGGTTGATGTCAGGGTGGCTACTACTTTAGAGAGTCAAGTAGTCTAGTCATTACTTGATTCAGAGTCCTGACAAGGGATTCCGCTGGTTACGCGGGATATCCAGTATATCTTATCCTAAAGTGAGGATTATGATCATAACAAATGTGGGTAAACCACAAGCTCTTCACGGTGTTTCAAAGAAACACAATTCTGAGGCCCACTGTAAGTTAGCACATGTAAGTTGGTCAACCTTTAGGCCTGGTTATAATCTCTGAGATACAAGATCTAGAGTAGCCTGCGTCCAAAGACTAACAGGGATCTTGCCAACTTTGCGTTGCAAGAACTGAGTAGTGACCAAGTAGATCCACGTAGCTTTTAGGTACGTAGAAAGGTTCTGGATTTAAATCTGTAACATTTCATAATCAAAGCTATTAGCCGGAAAGGAAGAATACAATGGGACTATTTTGGCCGGAAAGTAGACCTGCGATGGGACTAATAAGATACTTGGAGTAGCAAAAAGTACGGATTATAGTTCAAGAGACTAAAAAGGACAAAGCGACGATTCTTTGACTTTAAGCAAAAAGGTGAAATGGAACTGAGATTTATTTACAAGCGTAACTAATCTTAGCTGGACTTCGGAACAGATGTAGGTCTGAAATATTGGGTTAAAGTGGGAGAAGGTGAGTCCCTTCATCTCTTGGAGAGACTCTCCTCTATTTATATTGCTTTTGCTCCGATTTACGGGAGAAATCGGAGATACCTTTGCTTGGCGTATTCTTCTTAGTGCGTAAGTTTTAATTTAGACGTCTTCTCTACATATACGTGACAATTTCTATTTAGCTCTCGATACTTGTCTCACTGGTTATTGAAATGCCAACAGAAGATTCTATGTAATCAATTTATTCTTGAAGATGATTGATTTGTTTGAATTGATTTCTTCTCAAACGTGATAGAACATGATTATATAAGTTCAGAAGTTACTTGGTTCATTTTAATCACCTCATTTCTATGGTGCCAAGGTGAGCAGTATTCATTAGACTAATACATGTGGTTATTTGACATGTCCTTATTCAGAAGAGCTTGTTGGAAATTGGAATCATGTGTTTATCAAAAGCATTCGAATTTCTTCTTTACATACCAAGGTAATTATCTTTTATGTTTGGAACTTGGAAGGCTTTGAGATGACTGCTGAGCTTGGTACTGTTTAATATGTCTTCGTATTAGACCACATATAAGCAATGGAATGTTTTCAGTCAAAGCTATCCTAGATTACAAACAAGTGTAGTACTTATGGCTCTTTGATCAGTGCAAAGAGCTCGAGTGCTGACAGTTGATCAAATTGAAGGCCTTCTTGACCCCACTCTTGGGCTAGAAGAAGGTTACATCAATAGCCCTTTTGACTTATCTAACTTTGAAGATAGAACAAATAGTGCTGATGAGCCTCCAAATTGCAACATCATTATTATTGATGACCCTTCAAACTCATGGGACCTAGAAGATATCTTTTAAACATTGTCTTAGCCTTGTTGTATTCAAAACATACTCCTGTTGACCTGAAACTGCTTTCCTGAAATCCCAGCTTGCTACTGAGCATCACAATCACTGTTTTTGAAACAATTGTTCCCTTTCCTTCATTTTTGTTTCATTTTTTATGTACTCAGATGGCACACCTACAGCTGTCTGCCTTTTGGGCACGCCTAGGCTCAGGTAAGTCTTGTCCAGGCGTGCCTCACGTTGTCAAAACTGCGCCCATTACCTGACTTACATCCCGCCCCTCCTAAAAAACTAATTAATTTGTAACCAGAAAGAAAGCAAGAAAAAAATTGGCATAACTTGCCCTGCTAAAAGTTGGCATGACTCCCCCTGAGAAAGGAGAAAAAGAAAAAAAAGGTTCATAACTAAATAACCCTAAAGATTTGTCACAATTCTTGTCATGTTGTGTTGTTGATTGATTTGTTACTGAAAGAAATTGGACAGACACCTAGTGAAAAGGTAGTGCTCACACACGTGTGGCCAAGGTAATGTTTCTCAAAACAAGGGGGAAAGGTAGGAACCCTGGTGGTGCATACTCATGGAAGGAACTTACTTTCAGTCTCCTGAGTTTGTATCATCCACCTCTGTCCAACAATAACTCTTCAATTTTGAGATGTGAAATACCCAATGCAACTTGTTGCCTTCTTGCAGTTGTAATCAAAAGTTTTGTCTGTCATCAAGGCAGTCCTTGACTTGATGGGGCCCGTCATGATGTGGTTGTAGCTTTGAAGTGGGTTGTCTGTTGCCTCCTACCACCTGTTGCCAATAACAACTATCAATCAGCACCCAGTCCCCTTTTTCCAATGTTACATCTGCTTGTTGACAGCTATTATAATGCACTGCTTGGTCAATACGACTAGACCATAACCAATCTCTATACTCTGCTCACATGATTTGTTGCTTTGTCAGCCATTTTTGTACACCAACTCCTACCTGATTGATTGCATTACTGATTGGGAAAAGACAAGGTTGTCAGCCCAGAACAAATTGAAACAGCAAAATCCCCATTGCAATGTTGACTGCTGATTTGATTGCATATTCCACTGCTGGTAGTGCTTTCAACCACCATCCATGTCAGTTTTCATGACAAGATGCCGCAGTATTTGCGCAATTGTTTTGTTAGATTTTTCACTGTGTCCGTCAGCCTATGGGTGATAAGCAGTGGTGAAGTTCACCTTAATGTGGAGCAAAGCATTCAACTCCTGCCACAGCTTTGAGCTCCATGTTTTATCTTGGTCCCCAATCACAGTCTTTGGGGCTCCAAAGATTGCAAGCCATGCACCAAAAAGCTGTTGCACTGTTTTCTCCACTGTGTCTGTCTGACTTGCCAGGATTGCTTGATTGGATCATGTGAGTTGTCATGTATAACTCAGGATCATATTGCAACCTTGCGTCTTGGGGAATGGGCCCATGAAATCCAAGCAAATATCTTCCATCAGATTTCTTGGGACGTCCGTCAACTGCAGACATCACAAAGGAAGAGTTGTGCTAGCTTTGGTGCGTTGGCAATCATCACAGCTTGCAACAATTTTTTTTACTAGGTCTGGTGCCTCAGTTTTTTCCCCACTTTGCTATTTGGTTGGTACAATGGTGATGCTCTTACCAATGTAGATTGGAACCATCAAAGACATTCAACAAGCTTAACAATTGATCTGTTCTATAAAAATAACCCACCACACTAAAAGTGCATTGACTCAAACAATTTAAAAAAACGAAAGTGATTCAACTATAAAGTACCTCCAATCCAATACCAAAACAAAAAAACAATAAATAAGTGAAAAATAATGATTTACGATATTTACAAGACAAACGAATAAAAACAAATCAACAATGGTTTACAAAAAATGAGAGAAGAGATAAAGAGAGCAATCCATATCAAAATAAAATTGAAACCAAAGACACAAATACTTCTTTTTCTTCTGATTCCAATCAAGCTCTTCCTCCTCCAAAGAAAAAACCTCTAGACTCTTATTAACTTAACGTGAACAGATTATCCTCGTCATTACCCCGAGCCATATCAGCAGCCACTCCATCAAACTCGTCCTCATCCAAATCTTGTAGAAATAGCTCGTCCTCCGGCCTCAATCGCCATCCGATATTGGATTCTCCGCTCAATGTACCAAGAGAGATGCGATTGTGAACCGAATTGATCCAATCATCCTCCTCCTCATCTTCATCCCCAGTCCGACTTGCAAGGATAGTTGAAGCAGGTGATCCAGCACGACCATTCTCATTCTCTTCTAACTGCATCCCATGATCAGATAAGTGCATCTCTTCCTCTTCCTCTTCATTTTCCTCTTCTGCCACTTCATCCATGCCATTTCCCTCAGAAGGCTGGAATCTATATCGTTCCAACTCAGCAAACTGACTCGATACCTCTTCGTAGTTGTTTTGTTCGGTTGAATCATCAGCCCTCCACTGATTCTCACTCTGAAGTGACAGCTTAGAGCCAGATCTGGCCAATGAGCCACTCCGTCTAGGAATCCTGCTAGCCTTCAACACGCTGCCAGTCTTCTCTCCTGCCACCCGAAGATCGACCACCGCACGTTTCAACTCGTTTGCCATGGCATTCGCTCTAATCTCTAATCTCGAATTCTCAACCTCCAGCATTTCAACCCTTTCTCTCAACACTTCTTCTCCTCCTCGTGAGTCCGACTTGAATTCTTGTTCTGGACTGTTCAACTCACTTTCACAGAGCTGACGTAGTTGATCACACATCTCACGTGACTCGGTTAAAGCATCCAAGAGTGCTTGCTTTTCGATTCCGAACCGCCGCGTCGCACTATCTAGCTCAGACGCCAGCTTTGATGCAATGAGATAAACATCCAACTTGGACATTGTTCGCACCTCTGCCAAACTTGGTAAACTGATCGAGGTGCTTATGGTAGTAGCCGTGGATGACAACGAAGGGGATGGTGCATTAGCATCAACATAGCTCGATTGAACGCTGCTCGGTCGTTGATCCAAAGACGATACAGCAGAGGCGGAGGTGTCTTGTCGGTTATATGACGCTGAGGGAAGAAGTCCGCGACCGCTGACTGGAGGACGAAATTTAGACCGCGATGCAGATGACGAAGGTACGTCCGTGACCCAGGAACCATGCTTCTGACGTGGCTGCTGAGATTCGGGACTAAAGAGGGAATGTATGCTTGGTTGTTGAGATGGTACAGCTGTAAGAGGACTTCCGAGAGAGCTGTACATGGAGTTCTTTCGATCGTGGTGATTGCTGCCAAAGGGGAGTGTGCCTCTTGATAGAGTGGGTGGTGAGGAAGGTCGTCGTGGTGACAGAGTGCGGTGAGCTGCTGAAGAAGTAGAAAAGCTCGATATACTCCGCTGTGCAGTATGTGCTCGAGCTGCGCTTTGAGAATCCCCAACCTGTTGCCAATGTCGCCCGGCCTTGCTACGAAGCTGAGGTTGAGGTCGAGTCGCAAGCGGAGGTCGACCGGGAGGCTCAGGAAAAGAGTCATTGGAGCATGCCCAGGGAGGAGAGGATTCCGGAGTACCAAAGCGCTCGATTGAAGCCTGTGAGGCATGGGACGGCTGACTACGATGATGAGCTGGCTTGAAAGCCTCGTCGACGTTCTCCTGCTTCTCGACCTCAAACTCTGAAAGCGTAATACCAGAGCGAGAGGAAGCAATGGAAAGACGCTCAATGAGCTCATGTCGAGCCGAGGACATGTTCCGATCTCGAACGTAGGAAAGGTCGTGGCGACCGGAGAGAGATGCATCACGAGATCTAGTACGTAGGCCGGTAAGAGACCTAGTGGAATTGGTGAGGGACTTGGCGGAGGTAGTGACTAGAGACGACTGTGTGGACGTGCTAGCACAGAGCTTCGGGGACATCACGTTTGGCGATGAGCCAGCCCTGGAGGATCGAGTTATCGAACTTTGAAGATTGGGACTAGATGATGACGTTGTGTTCCATGAAGGTGAATAATCAGCAAGAGAAAACAATTTAGCTTCCACAGATAAGAAAGGGAAAGGGGGCGAGGGTACTTACGAGAGAAGTGCACAGAGAGAAGCTTGAATTTCGGGCAAGCTTGAAGTGTCAGAATCAGATTTGGGAGAAAAAGAGGCGTTGACAGCGGCGTCAACAGAGTGACGCTTGGATGTAGTACTACCATCACTGCAAAATCCAAATGAAAGGCAGATGTGTTTGGAATGTCAGATGATCATGCAAGGGATTGATATGACAAGGGTGGAATCAAACAAACTCAGGTGAGATGGGTCGTGTAGGAAGCAGTACACCTGAGAAGCGCTTCTTGAGATGAGAAGTAGGAGGATTGGAAAGCGCAGGAGACGGAGGTAATTGCTGCTGTTGCTTCAACCCATCGACTTGAAGTTGTAAACCTAGAATGATTTTGCGAGCTTCAGCAAGATCTGCAGAGTCATGACGTGATTTTGGGATGGTAGAGCCAAAAGGGGACGCAAGTTGAATGGGATGAGATTGAGGAGGAGATTTAGGTTGTGCAAGAATTGAAGGTGATGAAGAGGCGACTATGGAGGATGAGATGGTTTCGTTAAGAGTGGCAGGCGAGGAAACGGGTAAAGAGACAGGAGTCGGAGACGATTCAATGGATTGACAACCATCGATTTGTGCAGTGTTAATGTCGCAAGTGACGGTGCTGGGATCAAGAGCGGTATTAGTGTCTGAAATGGAGATGATAGTATCAACAGTAGTTTGAGTATCAGAGACGGGGATGGTAGTATCAACAGCAGTGATGGTATTGGAATTGTCGGTAATGCTCTCAACAACAGGGGTTGCAGCGATAGCATGAACGGCGATGAGAGGCTCCGAAGCGGTGGTGACAGTGTCAAGAGCCGAATTGGGTTCGGAAGTGGTGGTACTGCTGATCGGGGTGATTTTGATTGCATTGGGTGAGATGAAAGTGGGTAAAGCCGGATAAGGTCTAGAAGGTCGGCTCTGTTGAGTGAAAGGACGAGGTTCGAGTGAGGAGGGAGGAAGATGAACCACTTTGGGTAATGAAGGAGTTGAGCGAACTTTATAAATGCAGAAGAGTCAGTTTTTGAGTTGATGATGTGGAAGAAAAGTAAAAACACAAACTAAAGGTTGAACCATGAGGAGAAGGTAACTTGTTATTAGTAATTTGAAGTACTTGATCGGTCTGTGAGTTTGCTGAAGTAGACGGTTTGGCTGAGGGTGATAAGATGGTGTTTAGATGAGTTAAGTTTGTGAGAGATGGAGAAGATAATGGTAGAATGTGATGATCAAGTTTAAGGATCTTAGGACCTGTTGTAGTGATAGTAGTGGGTGATCGAGCTTGAGAAGGAAGGCCAGGTAAAGAAGTTCTAGAATTATTGGCTTTTAATCTTGGTATGTTGACTTTAGATTTTGAATAATGTGAGTTTTGATGATTCATCGGTAGTGGTGGTGGTGGTGGTGATTGTTGTTGTGATAGTGAAACTCGATTGAATGATAAATTAGAGATTGAATGACTATCACTTGAGCCAGTTTGATGGACGAACATGAAATCATGAAATTGATCAGATTCGACTTGAGAAGAGTCTCTATGCTGAGGATGTAATTGATGTGGTTGATGCTGATCCTGATTCTGATGTGGTTGCTGATGATTATGATTATGATTATTAAATAGTTTAGATTTGATCATAGAACGAAGTGAAGAATGATTTTGGAGTTGATGATGTTGTGATTGATCCATGATGATTGAAAGAAAATGCTGAGGAAAAAGGTGGTCGATTGATGTTTGCTGAATGAGAAATCTGGAATGCTTCTATGTGAGATCGATCGATTGGAGTGCACAAGGCTACTCCTTCATCAGTTGTTATTGAGAAAATCTGAAAATCTAGTCATCGATTTGTGCAGAAGAGTAAGTAAATGAGTTGAGAATATCTGAAGAGAGTATTCAGCAGGAAGGAGTAATCAGTAAGGCATTCAGGAAGAATCAGTCAAGACTCCTCATTCTAATTCTCGTATTCACGTAATTATTGCATTTCAATTAAGTACAACCACTCACTCTCCTACATCGCATTAAAACCTTCACAGAAAAGCAAGGGCCGTTCTTTGATTCTTTTTGGGTAGTCTCGAAGAAATCTATGTGTATGTGCGAAATTCGAATCTTCAAATTCATTTCAATCCTTCAGTTATTTTTAAGCGTGAGTTTCTTCTTCTGAGTTCTTCTCAAATTCAATCCTTCATCAAGATAGATTTTACCACATTTCTCCGATCAAGCTCTGGTGATTTTCATACTCTTCCTACTTAGTTCAACTTCCTATGCTTTCCAGCATAATCTCGGTTAGGTGTCCAAAACCGACTCTCCAGATGAACAAGAACTTTTCTTGAGCAGCGGTCCCTCGACTTAAGATGGGTGAAGTGCTGGAATGCAGCAAAAGAAAACACTCAAGGAGAGTTACTTACTAAATCCAGCCTATAAAAAATTTGCACATTCTGTTTTTAGCTCAATTTGCCACATGAAAAGTGATACAACTCTACAAAGCAGGAGGTTTTTTATGAATAAAAGAATGTGAGAAATAACAACAACAACATAAATACAATATCAACAAATATTATTGATGAAAAGGAGCTTCATGTTTCTACAGCTGTTTCGAGAAAAAATGATGTCGTCCTTGTTTTTTTATTTTTTTCATTTTAAAGTTGCACTAAAGATTGAAAAAGCACCAGAGGTTGTGGATTGTGGATACAAAGGAAGCAATGATTGGTGATCTTTGCACCCTTGAAAAAGGTGATTACAGCTCTCATGTAGAGTCTACGTGAGTGTTTTTGATTGCAACTTTAAAGTAAATAAATAAATAAACAAGGAGGACAACATTTTTTCTCAAAACAGCTGTAGTTTAAAATGTAATACCAATGAATCAATAACTTGGGAATCAGTGGCACAGGTCTGTAGCTTGTGACATTGCTACCATGAAAGCTGTGAGGCTATTTTTGCAATTTTTCCCAATTGCGAGTGTCAGACCTGATATGGGAAAAAGAATTGCTAAATAATCAAGAGTGCTGAGGGTGGCCACTCAAGGCACCAACTTCTCCACTGGATTAGTCCCCACTCTGCAAACTTAAATAAGTCCTACCTGCTTGAGCTGTACTGGCCAGCCCAAATGAAGGACTTGCACATAAAGTCAAAAAGTTGGCATGAGATCTGTTGGGGGTTTTTGCCAAAATCTAGCCACCTTAGAGCACCCACTATGGGTGCAGTAACAAGGTGATTTAGTGTTACCGTAACACTCAAATCCAGACAGGTCCACTATGGACCTGTTTTACACTTGCGGTCTGTACTGCTGTGTTAAATCTTGCACCCTGTGTGCTCAGATCTATGCAAGCCTACAACATGATTTATTGTAGGATAATTGGTCAACAACTGCAGTTTTCAAAACCCCAAACTTCAAAACATCACAATTCATGACTTCAAACCTCAAAGCTTGAGGGCACGTTTGGTACAACTTATTTCAAGCTACTTATGTCGAAATTTGACTTTCATAAGTCGGATTTCAAAAAGTCCGTTTGGCACCAACTTTTTGGAACTTTTCAAAGCTACTTATGGGACCCATAAGTAGCTTATCTTGCTACTTATAATAAAGAGCTAATGACCTCATTATTTTTTCAATAAGCTACTTTTGTGACCCAAAATCTCGTTTTTTTCCTTTTTTTTCAAATCGTACAAGTTCCATCTTTCATATCCACACTAGTTCAACTCACATCAACGTTGTTGTAAAAAAGAAATCTCGATCCACTCACTTATATTTTTCAAAATGTACATGTCGCATCTTCTATACCCCTCTCCTATCTTTGAATCACTTCAACGTTGTTGTCCAATATCAATGATGATACTCATTTCACATCTCTCATCTTTAAACACCATGTCCAAAAGCCATGATAAGGAAACGATCTAATCCAATGTCATCAAAACATCTAGAAAAGTAGTTGAACATATTCGGATTTACAAGTCAAACAACTTCTATGATTCTTTGTGAAACATTTTCCAATTTACACAATATATCGATCCAGGAATTGATTGAATCTGTAGACAAAACATTGTTTGTAAAAAAGTAAAGCAATTGGTGGTTCTGGAACTAGGATGAAATGAAGAAAAAGTGAACCTTGAAGAGTTGGAACACTCAACCAGAGTTTGGCTGCCAAACGAAATTCAGCTTTTATGGACTTTTAAGTTGACTTTTTGATGAAAGTCAACTTAAAACAAAAATCAACTTTCCGGGGTCGGAAAGTTCGTACCTTTTCAAAGGTGCAAAATTTTGTAAGCTGTACCAAACGTGCCCTGAGCCTCAACACCTCAACTTCAAAGTTCAAATTTCAAAAACCTTCCTCATCACCACTGCCAACATAGATGCCTCGGATCCCCCAATCCAAGGTATTGTTGGATGCAAATCCTCGGACAGATCTTATCCAAGGTTTCTGTCCAAGGTATCATTATGCGCCAAAGATTACCTCCAATCAAAACCTTGGAAAGCTCCTGTCCAAGGTCTTGAGTCCAAGAATCTTGGATTTCCCAATCCAAGGTCCATATGTGAAAATGTCCAAGTGATTTTGAACATGCTCTATAATAGATAACCTGATAGTAAGTGCTAAGTGTTAGATGTAACAGCTACCACAATCCTGCTAATTAGGATTGGCGCTGACCTATGATGGTTCAGTAGAAGATTAAGTGAAAGGGGAGCGATAATGAGCTCTAGTTGATCTAAGAGATGAAAAGTTCTCCTCCCAAAAATTAGGATTTTTATTCACCTGATAATAAGTGCTAGGTGTTAGATGGAACAGCTACCATGATCCTGCTATTAAGGATTGGGGCTGACCTACAAGTTACAACACAAAAAACAACAACAAAAAGAATAAGAGAAAACATAAGTCTTGTATGAGTGATTATCACAAACTTTATGGTAAGTACCTATAATGGTTCAGTAGAAGATTAAGTGAAAGTAGAGCAATAATGAGCTCTAGTTGATCTAAGAGATGAAAACTTGAAACATATATCATATTAGATCAAACACATTTAGACTTAGAAAGTTATAATCAAAATGAAATAGTTACATACGTTCTCTTCCCAACAATGAGGAAAGAGAAACGGTATGATTTTAGCAACACAACCTCTATATCTCACTCTCAATCCAAAATGGAAAATTAATTTGCCTATTACATCATTCTACGTCATCCTACTTGAATCTCTTTCATTTCATTTTTGTGTAATAACTTGTAACATCTTTCATCACCTTTCACTCATACGGATTTCACTTGCTAATGTCGATTGAACATCCACCCCCCCCCAATCAACAGTTTTGAAACTGCCTCCTTATTGCAAAGCTTGTAGGCCAATTCTATCCCTGAAGTTTGGAAAGGCCCTGGATAAAGTGGTTTAGTAAGAATATCCACTAACATGTCTTCTGAATCTACATGTACTAAATCACAAATCACTTCATTAACCTTCTCACGTAACCAGTGGAATTGTATTTTGATTGCTTTCGTCCGGCCATGTAACACTGAGTTCCTTGAAAGATCTATGGCACTCAAACTATTGCAGTTTAGACTATGAGGTAAGCGTTGAGACATGCCAATAGATTCTAGTAACAAATTCAACCAGCTAACATCATCTCCTGCCTTGTTCTCCGCTCTGTACTCAGCTTCTGTAGATGACTTTGCTACTGTCTGTTGTAGTCTACTCCTCCAACTTATTGCACCACCAGCCAACAAAAACACATAGCCCATTGTGGACCTTCTTATACTTTTATCACCCGCCCAGTCAGCATCTGCAAAATAAGTAGGAACTGTGTAAGTATGGTTGCTCTTGATTTGTTTTGGTAAGTCAGGGGTGAAATTGTAATGTAAGCCATAATCAATAGTTCCTTTTAAATAGTGTAATACATGTTGAAAAGCGGCCCAATGATGTTTGTTGGGAGTCTCCAAATGTTGAGATAAGCAGCCCACCACGTACGCAATGTCCGGTCAAGTGCATCAAGACAAATACATTAAGCTGCTGACACCACTTCAATAAGGAAGATTCAGTTTTGCAAAGTTGAGTACTTCTTCAGTCGTTGATTTTTGAAGCTTTAGACCACCAGGAAAAGGTGTGGAGGCTGATCTACAATCGGACATACCGAACCTTTCCAAGAGAGATCTTGTCATGGATTCTTGATATAAAAAATAATGGTGTGTGTTCTTTTGTACAATTTGGATACCAACTACTGATGTCAAAATGCCTGAATCTTCCATAGACCAAAAACTCTTGATTTCTTCCTTGAAAGCTTTGATGGCATTCCCGCTTATTGCTAAATCATCAACATGTAAGCAAAATATGCAGATCTTTTCACCTCATACCACAAGGACCGCCAGATCCCCCCTCGACGTCGAGGGGGGTTGACATCCTTGCAAATGTTTTGCAAATGTGTCCAATCCTACCCGCCTTTGTGTGTCCTAGCCTTAGGCAGCGCTTAGGCAAAAATTCCATGATCAGAGGCCTGACCATCTTTGAGCTCTCAGCTCGGGCTGAACTCCTCATTCAACAATTCCGCTCAGAGAACTGGATGAGCCTATCTGGAAAACTGAACTTTGACATTTCATGCGGGAAGATTTCAACATACCTCCAAGAACCCATATGTAGTATGTATCATATGCAAGACATCTTGTCTATCATCCTTACAGTGTTCTACTTGATCTCACGATAATTCCAACAGCTACAAAGCTTTGGCTTTGAGGGATACGTCATCAATTTAATCGTTGGACCAGATCCACCTTTAGCGTACTTGTGTTCTCAGGCAGCTCTCCATCAGATTGTGAGTTGGAAATGGATCATGTCGGTATCCTGCGGGGCGGCTGACTTCTGGTGTTCCTATCAAACAGCCAATCACGCTTGCTCCGCGATCTTCCTTGAATGTATCTCGCCTTGAGGATCACAGCTGTCCGTTCAAATCATGGATTGTTGGAGACACCCGATTCAATGTTTCGTTTTCAAATTACGGGAATCAAGAGCAGAGCATTGGTTCGAGTTCCTTTCATAAACCCAAAGTGCTCACCATAGGGACTCGTAAGCTTGTTTCACTTGTTATTGTACCGCTGCCTCCTTATCGATTGCTTTTTTGGGACATATAAGTCGATCACGCTGCTATCGCCAAGGGGGAGAAAGACCTCAGCAATCTTCAGGAGAGAGACGACAAGATGAAGGGAATAATCGCGGAATATATTGAGACGGATAAGTGTCTCAGGGCAAAACACGCTGAGTTAATGACAAAAAAGGTTACTAGATTCCAGTGTCTTGAGGACGTCACCTCGCTGACCCTTGTCTCTGTTTGGAATGATTCTATATTACGATCATATTCAGAAAAGTCAAGAGGCGACTGAAGAGAAGCACCAGTGCTATCAATCAGACCCTATGCTATCAGAATTATTGTACCAACAACGGCTTCACCTCTTAATCATTCTCTTTTTCCCCATCGTCTCTTTATAACACTTTATGTTTTGATTTGCATCAGAGACACATCGATTCAAAATAAGTTTCATAATTCATATTCTTCTGTTCAAATAAACACAATACTGATGTTAAAAAAGAAAATCACAAGTTGTACGATCAAAATGATATCAATGGCATTACCCAGCTTTTGTCACAAGTGACGCTTTGATAACGCTAGCCTTAAATCGCGACAGCTTATTATGAACCTAATGATCAACCTAAATCTAAGATAATGTTAAGAGACCGTTAACAAGTTTTGGATCTTTGATTGCTGAAAGAGCTGGATGGAAAGATGTTTCGCAAGTTTTAAGAGTCTCAAGTAAACAGAAAGAACGGAAAGGTTTTCTACGTGCTAAGCCTGTCTCAAAGCATCAATTCAAGTCTCAACATCAAAGGACAGATACTAACACACTTTCTATGTAAACTACAAAGAGTAAGGTAATGCAGCCAGAGTCAATCAAAAATGATACATCTAACATTGTATACCTGACCCAATAAACAGTCTCAGTCTTTTCAATCCTAGATACCTCAACTCTAGCCCTTGACACATTAAAATATACAGTCCTGTAACACATCTATTTAAGTGCTTCATAAATCTTCAATAAAATTGATTCTGAGGTCGAGGTGGCTGGTACAATAGATCAACTGTTTTTGAATATTCTCTTCAATCTCTTTTGAATGTTCTTCTACTGATAATTCAATTGATCCTACATTCTCTTTTGCACAATATACATAATGTTGCCATAATTTGTTTTGTCTTTGAATAAGTAAATTTGTTGTAGCTAAATGATCTTTGGCTAATTTCTTTCTCGCTTCAAGTGCTCTTTTTCCTCGTTCTACAAGGATCTCTCTTTCTAACTTGTGAGCTCGTCATGAACGTAAAGACTCAAGCTCAGTAACGACAATACTGATCGGTTCTTGAAATCGATTAGTACCAATGATATCTTCTAGGTATTTTAATAAACCTTCTTCATGCTCTGTGACTGCCTTTGGTTTCATTTGTGCAATGGATTCCACTTCACCTTGTAGTATCAAGAAATGTTTGTGGTCGAGGTCGATTCCCTTGTCTTTCAACATAGTCGTTACCTCGGTGAAATTTGAAAGTCCACTGTGTTTTAGATTGGAACTCACAAATCAGTCAAGTATAAGTTATCATCTTAAAGCTTGTGTCCTGACTTTATTGTATATTTTGAGTGATTAGACCGTGTTGCAGTACAAGCCACAACCAATGCAGAGTTTGGAACAACAGTATAGTCATCTGCTCCTTCTTATTGCAACAAAGTGTTTAAAAAAACGGGCGCATCATCAATTAAAACTTCTTTCTACACCACTAGTTGATTACACTTTCAAGCCTACCCGATCAATAATATTTCGAAACCAAACTTCAACTGAACATGATTCAAATCCGCCACTTGGAGAGGCCAAACAATTATGAATCAGTTCTGAAACTAAGGATCGAAATGAATAGATTCCGATGAGTGGAATTCAATGACCATCTTGATCTGTTGATAGATTCATATGCAGGTGTAGATTGCACTCAACGTTTTCCTTGTCTCATCTTATTAGCTTTGAATCCAAAGACAAAGCATAACACGTTGATAGTCTTAGATTTACCGGATCCGTTGAGTCCAACAATAGCAGAAAAAGCCTAAACACAAGGTAAAATCCACACTAGTGAGTCAGATTATCCCAATTCCTGATCAAATATAAATCACAAATTCACAAACTTTATGAAATGGTCCAATGACTTGTCTCCCAGCATAACTTTTGAAGATTTTAATACGATTTGATGAATCACCAATCTTGGTTCACCTACACGTGTAATTGTATCCAAACTCATCTTCATTGGTGGTAAAGGTGGTGGTCTAGCTATCGGAGGAGGTGGTGGTGGTGTTGCAGCACGCATCTGTAGATGGATCATTACTAACTGGGTCAGGGTCATCAGAGTTTTCTAAATTACGGGCTTTCTTGGATGAAGGTTCTTCTAGAACCTCGGCCTCGTCATTTTCGCCAGTCTCATCATTTTTACTTCGATTTTTTACTTCTTGAACTTGATCTTTCGAATTTTGATTTAGTATCAACCGGGTTTGAATCCGCTTTGTCTTTCAAAACCGCATGTAATAGAACCTCGAGTGAATGAGAAAAGTAAACGAGTGATGAATAGTAAGTCGCAAAACAAATTGCTTTGGGCATTTCAGTGCGAGTTGAATGGAATCAAAAGATGTGATGCATGAAAAGATGACTAGCTTTTGATCACAGGATGCACTAAGAGAGTCGGTGGGATTTGTTCAACTTACGTTTGCAGTAATTCAAAACATTGCAAAGTCGAATGATTTGCGAGTTGTCTTCGGTCCTTGATGCATTCAACGAACCCAAATCTTTTTACCATCCCATCCCCCAAGCAAATTGGCGAATGTGTTTTTATTTGGATCCGACTGTCGTCCTGCCCAATGAGATTTGATGTGATCCGCCAAGATCTGGAAGTCGTACTTGACTTCATCTGCTTCCGACTTCCCAGGTCTCAAAAGCACCACTTTACCATTGATTAAATATGTGATGGTAGCGTGATTCAGATTGTTAGATGGATCACCGAACCGTATTTAAGATGTATCAAATGAGGAGAAACAGGGATTTTTTTTCGCGGTTCATCAGGATTTGGTACGATTAGATAATGGATGTGTATGAATTGGGTGACATTAAAGGTGTGACACAAGTGTTATGTGTGTGTCATATTGTGAGATGTCTGGGTCTCAGCATCTGAGACTCAGTCTTGACTCTTGGGCCTCTCAATATCCTTATGTTCCCTAAAGTTTAGAGGATTGGCTGAACGTGCAGGGCTGTTCATTGGGACTTATTGTGCTAAGGTGGTGAAACCATGCATATCTGAGCTGCTCAGATGGAAATCAATTGCGATGCAGGCTGGAGACAACTGCAAGACTCTGACCCCCCTGGACGTCGAGGGGGGATCTGGCGGTCCTTGTGTACTCTAATATATACACATTCATCTGCTACGGATTCAACAAAACCCGCCTTTTTACATTTACTCTTGAATTCATCATTCCATTCTCTAGCCGACTGCTTTAGTCCATACAAGGCTTGCAACAATATACATACCAAATCATCTTCATCACTTCCCTCCCTATATCCCTTGAGTTGTTCCATAAAAGTAAGTTCTTTAAGTTTAAGATTGAGGGAAGCGGCAATAGCATCCATGGAATGGACATTGAAGCCAAAAATAGCAGCGTACACCAATACAACACAAAAAGAAACCGGTTTGCCAGTTGGGGCAAACATGTTGAGATAGTCAACACCGTAAGTTTGAGTATACCCCTTTGCCACAATTCTTGACTTCCTCTTATTGATTGATCCATCTATATTCATTTTAACTTTCAGATGCCATTTGCTACCAACTACAGGATGGTTTGCTGGTCTAGGAACTAAGCGCCAAACCTTCCGTTCTTTCATCTTGTTGATTTCTTTATCACACACCTTGACCCACTCATCACGGTCCGGCAACTTCATAGCAGCCTTATAAGTGGCGGGTTCTTCAAACAGTCAAACAATGGAGTTGGATACAAATGCCGTTGAGTAGGCATCAAAACTATTGGTGAAGGTGTGCGGGTCGTTCCAGAAAGTGTGACTAGTGGAGGGCAAATAACGCTCTACTAGTTGACAATCCCTAGTCAAACATCAAGGCTCAACAGAGGGTTGGAGAAGTTGATCATCAATTGGTGTTTCCACATCAGTTTGACCTTCATTTGGGCATTCAAGGGTGTTATGTTCAATAGGTTGAGGATCAATAAAGTCTTCCTCATCCTGGTGCATTCCTTCACCACCAGGAGCTAGGACGTCGTCACCCTGTTCTACATCTTGAATAGTCAGGGTAGAAGGATCCGGTAGGTTAACGGGCTCTTCATCATTGCCAATGAGATGACTAAGATCAAATAATTTGATTTTCTTGAAAGGAAATATATGTTCCTTGAATGAGACTTTGTGTGACAGAACAATAGTGTTTGACTCAATTATGAATACCTCATAGTTGAAGTTATGATTAGTGTGGCCGATTAAAATAGCTGGCCGTGATACTTCACTAAAAGCTCCTTATCTGAGTTCTTTCCTGATCAGCACATAACTTAAACAACCAAAAGTCCGCACACAAGACACATCTGGCTTCCTTCCATACTTCAATTCATAGGGAGTCTTGCCTTTTGGAAGTGACAATGAAACTGTACGGTTAATTACATACACTGCTGCCTTAATGGCATACATCCAGAATTGAATTGGTAAGTTGGCTTCTAGCATTAGTGCATGTGATTTTTCTTTTACTGAGCAATTCCCACGTTCTGCCACACTGTTTTCTTCAGGAGTGAATGCTGCAGTAGTTCTGAGATATATACCAGGTTTGATGCAGTACAGAATGAGCAGGTTGTTAATGAATTCAGTACCATTGTCAAGGGTGATGTTCTTGACTTTGGATCTGCATTGTCTTTCAGCTAGAGCAATATAATGCTCAATTTTCTCAAAGACAACTTCAGAGCTCTTTGCTTTAAGACCTGCAATGTCACAATATCCTGAATAATTGTCTGTAAACATGATGAAGTACATGCTACCACAAAGAGCAGGTGTCCGGTTGATCCCCCTAAGGTCAACATGGACGTTATCCAATAAAGATTTGCTTATTTCACGACTAGATGAATGAGGAACTTTTTGATCCTTAGCAAGGTCACATGAGTTGTAGTCAATAGAAGAAGGGATAACAACCAAAATTTAGATCCCAAATGTCAATCACACTATGTTCAGCTAGCATAGTTCTTAGATAGCGGATGTTGGGGTGACCTAGACAATGATGAAGCAATCCAACATCAGTGGTTGAGGATGAGGTAGTATGGTTGATTCTTACTAATACTCTAAGTAAATTGATGTCTTTCATGAATTTACCAGTAAAAGCGACTTTTGTGTTCTGAGAGATCATAAATTTATCACCCTCTTTGGAGGTCACAAAATCATCTTTAAGCAGGATGGTTCCACAAATAATACTTTGTTTAAGGTCTGGAACATGTAAGCAGTCAACAAGTTCAAAAGTATCACCAGAAGGCCCAATGATAGAAACCGACCCCCTTCCATGGATCGGAAGAGAATCAGATCCCCTGGCTAGACTAAGCAATTTGTGCAAGTGTTGAGTGTCCTCGTAGGTACTGAAAATTGTAGACGTGCTGAACATGTGGTGGCATGCGGCGGTATCAATCAATGCCTCAATATTGTCATTTGTTTTATTATGAGTCAATCCAATCTTAACAGCTGAGACATGGTACACAGACATGCAGTTAAAAGAAGCCTCAAGATCTTCAATAGTCGGCTTGATAGCAGTAGCAGTGACAGTGGCCAATGCAGATGGTAAGTTGAATTTGGGCAAGTTTGATGGAACCTCACCCTTCCACTGACCAAGTCTAATTATATCTTGAATCCATTCCTTCTGGAGATGCTCCTTTCCAGGTTTCTTGGAACATAAGTGTGGTGGATGATTGATAGCAAGAAACTTCTTCTTGGTACACTTATTAGAGAATCAATCACCATGTCTGTTTTGAGGTAGCATGTTGACGTGCTCACACCAATCAATTTCCGTAGAGGGTGGATATAACCTACAAACAGGTCTGAGAGCTAAGCATACAATTGCCTTTGTCAAGAGGTTCAGACAGAAAGAGTGTTAAATGGGCTCCTTTGTTCATAGTTCCATTGACAAACGGTACATTTTTGATTGTCTACTATTATTAACAAAGGATTTGCATTTTCTAGAGACAAATTGAATAAAGATCCGTTCAAATTTATTACACAACTCTCCGTGTGAGCACATCGACATGCTCATGGGGGACGGGCATGGTGAATCATTACGTGATATTGCACTTGCTTCAGTAGCTTTATGCACTTGTTGGGTTGGCTGTGCTGAACGTGCGCCTTGTAATTACATGCTGATGGTTAACATTTGTTTCCTCAAGGCGGCTATAACCGTGTCCGGGTAGCGTTTGCTCGTTGACAAGCAAACCCTACACGGACACGGTGTATAACCTTGTCATAGTTGACAATTCCTTGATCCACAATGGATTTCACATCCTCAAAGTGACTATCATTGAGGGAAATTAATAGCTTTTGTCCTAAATCATCATCTGAGACTTTACCTCCAGCAGCTTTAAATTGAGTGACAGTTTGCTGGAAAGTCTCGAGATGAGCCAATAGTGGAGTGGTAGGAGATTTAATGATGAGATTTAAAGATCGCTCTAATAGCAGCCTGACTTTGTTCGATCTACCTGAGTGGTGATCAACAATTTCCATCCAAAGTTTCAAAGGTAGACTCTTGGTTCAAGGTCCGGCTGGTGATGAATAGTTGGTAATCTTTGGTTCAAGATGTGATCTATTCACCGGATCCATTTGTTTGAGGAGCCATGCAGTTGTTGAGAGACACCTCAGTCTCTCATTATCTTACTTAGGTTTCAGCTCTAGTGAAAGACGAATTGACGCTTGACTTATTACAATTCCGCTACCCCGCTTAAACTTAGATCATAGTGGCTGAAACTGAAATAAATCTAGGATCCCGGTATCCCCACCACCCCCCCTTGGTAGCCCCACCACCCCCTCCCTTTCACAGCTAGTGAAAGCCTTACTTACCAGTGACACAAGCTGTGACAATTGTCCAGCCACACTGAAAGGTCCCTGGATTTTGTTTTCTCAAGTTTGCTCGGTATAAATAGCACTTAAAACAATTTTAAAGCACACATCAGCTAATCAACCTTCCCAAAAGCATTTAGCTTCTACTGGTTCACTACCTCCTCATGAATCAAAAAATTTGATACCAACTTCTAGAGAATTTGATGCGACTACTAGTTTGGGTTACTAATTTCCTTGGTCTTGGATTGGTCGTGCGTATGAAGATTTTTAAGATTTGCATCATGCTGTGGGTCTTCAAATGTATCACTTGAGTTCGGGCCTCTTACTTCAGTAGGATTCTTTTAACTTTGTTTACAACTTTCTGTCCTTTGTCTCTGATAGCTCTTTTTAGCTGGCACAGTTGATGACACTCTAAAAAAATCGATCGTTCTGGTACATCGATTTTGAATTGGTCTGACTCACTGATCTTCAATCTTGGTTTTCAATCGGTCGTCTTTTTCAATTGGTCGGAGTAATATTGATTCAAGTCATCCAGTTATTCATATTCAATACTTGATTCTAATTGAATGATGGAATCGCTGAGCCAAGAGGATCTTTGGTGAGCAAACTTGAGAAAACAAAATCCAGAGACCCTTCAGTGCGACTGGACATTACTGTCACAGCTTGTGTCACTGGTAAGTAAGGCTTTCACTAGCTGTGAAAGGGAGGGGGTGGTGGGGCTACCAAGGGGGGGTGGTGGGGATACCGGGATCCTAAATCTAACAATACTATTAAGCTAAACCTAAACCTAGAAGTTCCTTTATTTGAATTGCGCCTCCATCAATTCGGGCTGATACTCTTTTCCTTATCCGCTATTCTACGGAAGGAAAAGCGCAAGCCCCTTTCAGTATTTCAATTCTATTATATTCTTTCTTTGTCTTTCTTTTATTTCTATATGAATGTTACTAATTGTTTCTCATCATTCATATCTTCATGTTTCACTTGTTTGTTAATCAGCACTAGAATTGTAGCTAAAACTTATACGTGCTGATTCCTTTTATCCATCTTATTCTGTGACCTGACTATACCTAATAGGTCAGAATAAGATCACTCTTAGTTATCTTTCCTATTCTCATATATCTAAATACATTTATCTTTCCTTATCTGTTTGTTAATCTCTCTGATCATGTAGGTTAGTGAATCAGGTCTTGTGACTGAGGTGATTGAGACACATCTCTAGGTATTGTCACGGGGAAAACAGGTGAAATAAATATACGCTATTCTACGGAAGGAAGAGTCCACTCTCTTTGCTCACATTTTTAGGTAACATGTTTTCAATACATAGTTAGTGATTTTATATCACAATTCTGATGTGTGACCTCTTGATCACCATCCTTGCTCTTACCTTTCCAAGTTGGTGAGGTAAGTGCTGTTTGGGAAAGCGCGCGGAGCAGGCCTCTAATTTGGTTCGCGTAAACCAAGATCTTGGTTTACCAAAACCAACACTTTGGTTTCTGTGACCAAGAGTGTTTTAGGTAGCTTACGGTTTCCGGACTTCCCTTCTGCCTCATTAGTAGGAGGGGTTATTCGTTGTTCCTGTTTCCGAGAAAAGGGATGGACTGTCATGCCGTTCTTGGCCTGAGGGACAACCCCTCCTACAGTAGGGCTGGCCAGACCTGTGGTCCTTGTCGATCTTACGGATCTGACCTCCGGTGGTTTCTCTCGACTTTGCTTTCCATGTGTATTCATCCGCCACTTAAACTTTGTTTATTGCCGCTTTACAACCCAAAATATGATAATCATTACTCTCACGTGGATCTGACAAGTTATAACCTTATTGTGTCTAAAAAGGACTTTGTATCATCTATCTTGTCTTGTGAGAAGACTTTAGTGTATCTTTGAAACGAAGTTGACTTCCACCTGCCCACTTTTTTAATCGTTTTAACCAAGGTTCCCAGGTTCAACCTTAAAGAGGCTCCTCCTACTCTAAAGGAGTGGCCTGACCACTTATCTAAAGACGATTTTCCCCACACTTTTTCTACATGGTTGATGAACACCTGTTTTGTTAACATGCCATTTTTTGTTTGGAAGATTGGTGAGTCTCGATCTTTCATTGGGTTTGCGTTGAGGATCCTCTCTAAAGCTTTGCCTGGATCGAGTACTGATGGTTGGGATTGAAGATGAATCACTTGTATTTCGTTCGGGGCTGCTGTCTTCCCTTTCCTCAATTTTAACTTTGCCCATTTGCCCATCTTCGATTCACCAAATTCTACGTGGTGCCTTAACAGTGCTCTGTCCGACTTCCCTTTCCTGAAGATTTCCCCTAAACGAATCATACCCCAGAAGGCGATTAAACCAATGTCTGTTGCCAATTCTTGTACTACGTCTGACTTCCCTTGGGACTTAATCAATAACTGATACAACTCCTGGACCTTTACCGGCTTTTTGCTAGATTCTAATACGGCCCCTTCTTCTTCTCGTTTCGTTGCCCGAATCAACATCTTGACTATATCCAAATCGACTTCTATCTTATTTAGGTGTTTGACTATGTGCCAAGCATTAATTCCGTCTAAGTATTTGTCAATCGTTTTTGAGGTTATTGGTCTTTTTGGAGGATTAGGTAAGTCGATCTTGGTTCTTCCTGCCCAAGTTATGAAGTTATAGATCTGCTTCTTGCTGATTGGGATGTTTTCATTGAACTCTTTCCCTGTTGATTCGACATAGGCTATGTATTTCGACAGTCCTGAAGAGTATCCTGCCAGTGTTGATTTGGCCCAACTGCCGAGCGCCAGGTGCGCTCCTGGTCGAGTTGACTTTCGTGCGGCTTTTCCGAAATGTCCTGGAACGTCGTAAGGTTTTGAAAAGGTGTTTAGTCGATTCCCTTTCTTTTGGCACGGCATTTGGAACTGTTTCTATTTGAATCTCTTCTGATCACTCAATCTTCTGGCTTTGTTCTATGTCCTGGAAGTTTGGGGTTCTCTCTCACTGGACCGTGCTTCTAACCCGTCTCTCGACGTTGATTTTCGATCTCGACTCACGAACTTACGCTTTTTTGGCAACTCGATGCTGTCTGTTCTCATTCAATGTCTCGTGATTGTTTTACACGGAGGGAGAATTTTGTGGGACACCTCGTGAGTGTCGTACTTTTGCGGCTTGAACTTTGTTCTATTCTTTACATCTGTTTCAAAAACTCATGTAAGTCTGCTGGTAAAACAACATTCAATTTGTTTTCTAGCTTTTTCCTCAAGATTTTTCCTCTCGAGAGGGCGTCTGCCGCATTATCTGCTGAAATCACTCTTTTGGCAGTTATTGCGTATTGCTTTCCTAAGAGTCGTTCCTGAATGTTTTTCCATTCAGCGTTGACCAATGGGTCTTTGGATTTCCCGTTCACAATCACATTTTCGGTTACTGTGTTGTTGGTGAGTACTAAGTAATTTCTTCCTTCTACGTTTTCTAAATTTTCTATCATTATGAGGCCTATTCTGATCGCAACTGTTTCCGCCCATGCAATACCCCGTTTGTCGCCGTTTCTCTCTGGATCTCTCCATCCGTCACATAGTTTGAATTGGGCCCACATTTTTCCTATGATCACTCCGAGTCTGTAAGAAGTAGACACGTCTCCTACCCAGCCCACATTTCGAACTTCGGGCTTTGGGATTACTCGTATAGGGTTTGCTTTCTCTAACGTTTCTAGCCAAGTCTTCAAATCCTCTTGCACTTCCTGAGGAATCGGTCTTAGCGCATACTTGTTACCCCAGTTCTTCATTGTTAGGTAAGTTGCTGATGTGTAGACCCGCATTTGGGGAAAGACAAAGGTAATGTGATTCAACCTACCCACCAAGACTTCTGTATTTTTAAAAGTCTGTTTTTCTTCTTGTAAGTACTCTTCTATCTGGTTCATCCTCAATTTGATCTTTTCTTCTGGTAACCTGACCGTTTTGTTTTCTCCATTCCAAACAAAACCCAGGTACTTTTGTTCGAAATCAAACTCTCTCCATTTCGTTTTGTTTGTTTCCACCCCCATCTCCTGGCTAGCATCTGCTATCTGCCTCATTGTCGTTGAGTTGGATCCATCAGCTGGTTTGATGAATAGGGTGTCGTCTACCCACCAAAAGCCTTGTAGGAGTTTGAACTTTAACATTATGATTTCTTTCCAAGCCTCTGCGGCTTCACCAAATGTTCCACAGCCGGCGACACCCCCGAACTGGACCCTTGTGTCCACGTACACTAAATTATTGAAGCCTAAGATTAACAAGAAGCGCCATTGGTCCATTGCGACCGGTATTTGTCTATAGGCTTTCGCCCAGTCGAAAACGCCTAGCACCATCTTACCGTTGTGAGTTGTTATGAACCACGCTACTTTCCTAAAGTCATCCCAAGTAGTTTCAAAATCGTCTTTGTCTACCCTGAAGTTTACTGACTCTATGTCTGGATTATTCTTTGGATAAGATAAGTTGCTGATTGGTCTGCAAGAGCCGTCGCCGTTTACTACTGCGCCGAGGGGGTTTGTTCTGAAGAAGCCGAACTTATTGTAAGTTTCTTCCTTGGTCCATGGACCAAACATTCTTCCTCTCTTTATCTCTGCTTGGATATTTTCTTCTATCTTTGTCTTTGCTTGATATGCTGACTTGTGGTTTTCTGGGCAGTAGTACTTTAGGCCTTCTACTTTCGCGTTTCTGATGCCTTGGTCGAAACCGTGTAGGAAGCCTTGTATGATCCTTTGGTGTTTTCTTTTAATTCCGTAGGTTCGAAGCTCTTTTAGCCACACACTTATGTTCATCTCACATGTAGGTTTAGTCGGCCACCTTCTGCCTCTATTGTACCACTCATAATCTGACCAAAGTTCAGGAATTGGCGTCGACAGCGGTTGATGGACATACGCTTTTGATACCTCTGTGGTGGCATCTTCTGTTTGGTGTGGCATCACCTCACTTACGCTCACTCATTCTTGGGACACGGGAAGATTGGGTTTTGGCAATTTGGATCTGGTCAAAGGCAAGGGGGAACTTAGGTACATGGAAAACGGGGTTCGTTCACGTTAGTACAACTATTTTGTCTTTTCCATTGGCATATGTCGTATTTCGACTTCATTGCAAAACAATCGTAGATCACATAGTCCAGACTTTGATAGCTTACGCTTTCCTTCCTTTTACAGGGTTTCCTTGTTTGTCTTGTCTGTCTGGACTTCTGCTTCTGTCCCTGTGACTTGTGTATTTTTCCGAGTATCTATCACTCGTATAACGATCTTCCTTTTTCCAATCGTTTCGCCTCCTTCCGTCTTCGTTCCTGCCTCTGTAGTTGCCACCTCCTCTTCCACCCTTTCCGTTTCCTCTGTATGAGCTCATTGACGCGTGGCGGTTTTCTGTTACGCTATTCGATAAAGAATTTCCCAAGGGCAGAGAGGATTTCGATTTGTTGGTCAATGGGCATACATTTGACTTTGGTTTTCCTGCGGCGTAGGGGTTGGTCTTGTAATGACGTTTGTTGAAGCTTTCCGCAGTCGTCTTTGCTTTGATTAACAGGGTTTCTTGAAGTTCCGCATAATTACCGATGGACTTGTCAACAGTTTCCCGCATCACTCCTTGCCTCACCAGCCTACAGTATTGCAAAGCGACCATCCAGCCAAAATCCTTCCTTAATTTCTTTACTACTGCCACATGGCCTTCGAAGCGTTCTGCGACTGGTTTCCATCCACATGCGACTAGGTGTGAGCAGAACAATTCCATGCAGTCACTCCAGACTTCAAAGTTGATCGTGAGCTCTTCTACGGGTGCTTCTCCTCCATAGATTCTGGCCTCGCCCGATTCCTTCTTATCTGATTTTGTTGTCCTAGTTGACCAAGCTTTTTGGTCTTTCACCAGCCATTCTTCGTCGAATACTGTCAGTTGAATATATGACGTCAGGCCTTTCAGGATGATTGTCAGGCCTGGTGACAGCGGGGCCAGGGATTGTGTCATCTGGGCGTTGCCTCCTTTCAGGATCCTGCCATTGTGAATGACATCACCGTTAAGCATTTCCAGAGTTCCTTTCTTCGAAGCCATGATTGCTAACGCCTTGTCGGACTCCTCCTTTGACAAAGCTCCGTCAAACCAAGTTGACCTATCTTTGCTATTCGGGACCGTTAAGGGTTGATCGTGTGCCTGAACCGGCTGGCTGTTTATAACATTTTCTGCTGTTGGGTTTTCGATAGCCGTGGACGACACCACCTCTTTTACGAATGTAACTGAGGGGGCGCTGGCGTGAGTTGGGTTGGTGTCTTCTTCATCTAACACGTAAGGGTTTTTTGTCCTTCCAGCTGTGTTGCATTTGTCCAAGATTCTTAGCGATGATTTTGCCTCTTTGTCATCGCCTCGATCGTACGCGTCTTGGATAAGTTTCCCTAGTGTACCGCGTCTGGATTCTGCGACTGCCAATGAACCAACCATCCGATTAGTCTTTCCGTGTTCCTTTCCAATTTACGAATGCTCTCGGCATTATGGCAGATGTGAACACCTATTGTAAGCCGGGTCTGGCTGGACTACTATTTGAAGCCGTGTCAGGCTGTTTTGGACACCAATTGTAAGCCGGGCCTGGCTGGACCGCATTATAAGCCAGGTCAGGTGTGTGTTCTTTCCGGCATTGTTTGATATTTGTCGCTATAATTTCAGACTTATGTGGGGGCAACAACACATGGTAATTTGATTGACTGTCCCCCTGTGTAACCATTTCCTTATATGATGGTATGGATTACACAGGAGCTGATTCTTTTGTTCTACCTTCAGTTGTATATGCTAACTTTAGGTGAGCAAGAACTTTCAGCGCGGTTTTGGCCGTGATGGTTTGAGAGTTTGAAAAGCAAACGAGAGACATGGAAGAATGGAAGAATCGGGTAGGGTATTGCGAGGAAAGGCATTGTGGCTTTTGGAGATAGATAAACGTGCTTATTATTAACAATGTGGGCTTACCATTTCTTTCCACTTCTACTTCAACACTATCATTGTCTACTTCCATTTCTTCCTCACTACTTTGTTCACCTATGCCTCCCCCCTCCTCTTCTTCTACATGTTCTCCTCCTGGTTCCTCTAGATTTTCTTCTTCTCTCCTTTGTTTCATCCTAGCCTCCATGGTTTTCCTCAGTCCTCTTGGACGAAGACAGTTGTTGGTAGGTGTTCTATTCGAACCGTTGCTCCTTCTGCTTGCTAACCTTCCATTTGCTCCCCTTTTTGGTGTTAAGAGGCGGGATCCTGGTCTTATACCCGTTGCTGCAGCGTTAGCTCTCGTCAATCGTCTGTTCAAGTTGTTCTCTGTTTGCTCGACTTGATTTAATAATGACATTCTTGATTTAAGCTTGTTAATCTCGGATTCAGTTGTTTTTTTCTTCAATTTTTCTTGTTTTTTGGTTGATTGAATGAATTGTTTGATTGAATCAAGGAATTTTTGAAAGAATGATAAAATCAGGCGCAAGAGAGAGTGAGCTTGAAAGAGATGGATCGAGTTTATCTCAAAAGAGGGAATGTAAGGTTAGATGATTTTCTTGGATTAAGAAAATTTGTGTCCTTTGGGTCCACGACTTCGTGCCTTGCTTGTGACATGTGTGGTGTTTCCCATGTCACCTCTTTTGTTCCCAGCGTGTGGACACATCCACCAAACCGTGCCTTATTCGGTGTATCACAACTAAAACTTATACTTGCCAGCTCCCTTTCTCCATCTTATTCTGTGACCTGACTATACCTAATAGGTTAGTGAATCAGGTCTTGTGACTGAAGTGATTGAGACTCATCTCTAGGTATTGTCATGGGGAAAACAATGGTGTCCCTGATGAGCGACCGAGTACCACCTTATGTGCTATGCGCTATGCACACTATGTCTACCGAGGGACAGCTTATGCACTATGCATTGTGCACTACATGTGTAGTTTGAGTCTTTGACTGATGTCGTTTGTGACCGGCCAATTTTAGAATTCACCGGAATATCGAATTTCATCATTGATCAACTCATGAGACCTCACCTCACCTCATCAACAACTGATCTCACATCACAGAATTCAACAACTCAGATCACAACTCTTAGTTTCAAATTTTGAGGATCTCAATTTGCTTAGAAATGAGAAAGTCGTTAACAAGGATCTCAATTTGGTTAGGAATGGGAACCTGTTAAATTTGAGGATACCAGTTTGGTTGGAAATGGGAACCTCATCAAATTTGGAGGATCTCAGTTTGGTTAGAAATGAGAACCTTGCTAAGAGTTGCTAGGCGCATATAAATTGATGTCCTACAAAATCCAACACAGCATGTTTTCAATACCAATACAAACAAACACCCCACCTACTATTCATTGGCTCTCCATGCAAAAACCAGCCCATCACCTTTCACTCACAATTCTGAACACCCCTCCTCACACCCTAACTCGCGCTGCAGCTCTGTCATCAATCTCTGTGCTTGGATGTTAACCTAACCAGCGGTCAAAGAGGCCATTTCATTCAAACTTTTGCCAACATCATTCTAATTCACTCAATTATTACTGAAACTGACCCTTAAGAGAATTAATCAATCAGAAAGAATACCTCCTGTTGTCAAGTTGTTGGAGAATTTCATTCTCGGGTCTTGAGAATTTCATTCTCGAGTATTTGGTCAAGACCATCAAGGTAGATATGTATTCAAATTAAACAAGAAGGCGCGATGGAGAAGGTAACAAGGATGAAGTTAGAAGGAGATGCCCGGATTGGGAATAATCAATAGATGTTAAAGTGAAATTAAGAAGACGGTGACCGTATTGGGATTGTGTGTTTAGTTGTTTGCGTTTCATATTTTGGTTGCAAAAAATTTGTTCATGTGTTAATTCTCTTATTAAACCTCCACTGTCTCCTTTCAAATCTTTTTCCCCCATTGAGGAAATTGATTTGAAAGGTAAGATTAGAAAATCAATTCATTATCTTTTACTGTTCTTTCAACGCTACTAAAAACTAAAGTGTTTAATGTTATTCTCACATTTTTACTTGATCTCATTCTTGTTTCTCTTTCTAGTCTTTTATTACTTCTATCATCCTCGTTCCCTTCTTCAGGTTTGTCTATCTCGAGTTTAGCACTTGTTTACTTTGTTGTCAGCTGTGCCTTGTCAGCACAAGGCTGAGAGTTATCTTTCACCTTTTATAAAGGTTCATCACAGATTCTCAATGTCGAGAGTGTCATCTCCATTTTCTTACACAAATATGTATTTTTATTGAGCACATTTTGTTTGTTTTTGTTCTATAATATCATATTATCAGGCTGACCTTCATATGCTTGTTTTTATTGATAGGATGAATTCTAGTGATTTTACGACATGCGCCGGCTGTACAGAAGAGTACCCTCTCATGGATACAGTTACCAATCCCATTTGCGGAGCATGCTTATACTATGACTAGCAAATTGCGGCAGGCGCCGCTTTAGCAGCTGACGCCGCCATGTCATGTATAACACAAACACATGACAATCACAATAGCAGGAGAAAACCACAATTTCATGTACATACATTTATACCAACACTTTGGACAAATATGCTCAAACTCAACCAAGTCCCTCTTGGACAAACAGGTAGTTGAGAGTTGCTTGCCAAGAGGGACTTAGTTGTGTTTGGCAGGTGCTGCCCTTGGTGACCTCAACCTGACAAAAGTTGATCCCAACAAAGAATTCACACAGTCCCAATATACACTGAGGTGCTTAGATATATTTGGACAATACAACATTTAAAAAGTGACAAACAAAGTGTAGTAAGTATGTTGAAGCTTGAAGTATTTGGTAACATTGAAGAAAACTTGTACATGCCAATGCACCCAAAATTGTACCAAAGAACTGTAATATTCTCACTAAACATACCATGGGCGTCAAGACTTAGTCTACTGACAGGATCTGATCACAAAGAAACTCTTTGAGTTGATTATCAGCATGCTCAATCCCAGTTTAAAAGTAAGTTTTTCAATCCATGCCATGATCAGCCTATGAAATAGATATATTGTTTGTTTTCCATGAGGAATCATCTTGGTTCATTAAATAATTACAATTGTGATTGTAAAGGTACGTTTTGTCCTCAACCACTATGCCTTTTCCAGAATTGCATATTTATGTGTCTCACAATCTTGGAATCTGATTGACTTGAATGTCCTAAATCTTATCAAAGAGTGTGATCTTTTCCTCTATCTAGTTGCTTGGAGGGTGCCTGCAAAAGTGTTCTGTAATCATGTGTTCAAGAAGATTCTTGTTGGTTTAGAGGTTAAAGTGGCAAAAAACATTTTAGGAACTGATCAAATGTTTCAGATGTTGAGAAATGATCAATAAATGTATCAACTCATTCATGAAGACTACCCATGAAATTCCACCATCACGAATTGGATCAGTGTTATTGTGATCAAGGGATCTAACATCAGATTTGTTATAAATTTTTAGATACTTATCATGAAGTTATTTGTTTTTTTCCATACCTTGTCAAACCATACCTGCTTTCACCATCAATTGACTGATCTAGTGAGCAGTGTTGAAAATGGTTTATACAATGAAAAGCAAAAACGGCTATGGAGTTTTCTACATATTTCAATCAATAAGTTCATGATCATAACAAAAGAAACTGACTCTAATCAAGGCTAGTATCAGTTCAATTTCAGATGCTTACTCTTCTGCTTTCTTTGGTTCCTTGTGGTGCACACTATTGTGATCAATGATTCCAAACAATGATAATTGATCTAATGGGTTGAGTTTCTATTAATCAATTGGTTTTCAATTGAAATATGAACAGATCCTCTGCAGTATTCAAAATGACTTCAATGAGAGCAAAATCATCTTTAGCTGTGTTACTCATTTCAAAAAAAGAAGACTGGAGTCAATGTCACTCAGGTGATCATGATGAGTTAGATTTGATTAAATTTGAATTTGATAAGGTTGACCACTTTTGATTTCATCACAAGAGATATGTCTAGACAATTTCTGAGTGGACAGTATTGCAACCAGGGGAGGTGTAAATGTCTAAGAAGACAGTAGTAATCAACCTGACAATAAGATGCGCTACGATGAGCACCTCTTCCCCAACTCCAATGTATGCTGACACTGGGTACTAACCTACACACCATACAATAAAAGATATAAAAGATAAAGTAACAGTAACAAGAATTAGACCTGATTAAGTTTTATAAAGAGATAAAAGAAGAAGTACCTAAGTAGTGGAGGTATGATAATAAGTGAGAAAGGGAAGGTAAGCTAATGCTCGTGATAGTTGATCTAAGCGGATTCTGACAACATTGCTTAAATTAGCTAATTGCTGTATAGAGAAAAGGTGTGGATGAACTTACTCTCTTTCCGAAAGATAAGGAAAGAGAGTAAGAGTGAAGGGGAACAATAACCTATATCTCAACACAAAAACGAAAAACACAATTGGTTGGGAATGATGTACACTACAGTCTATTGGGAACAATGTTCAACATGTACTTCTTAACCACTATCAGAGTAGAGAAAACGCTACCATACTACATTTACCAAACAACATAATTCATCACTTGTGACACTCCTGACTCCAGTCTTGATTGTATTTTGACAGGAGGCACAGGCATCAAAGACCTGAGACTCAAACAGTTTTGAGGATGTCATATCAGCTTGGATCCTCATGACAATGAATAATGTTTCCAAAGATACTACCAGCCTATGTCTCATAGACCAAAAGGTGTTGGAACCTTCAATGAAGTGTAAGGTGTGAGAAAACGAGATATTTTTTAGTTTTGCAAGCAGAACGTAAACCATTGAGCGGTCATAATTCCAAAACGTCTCTGTTTACATATTTGAAAGATGACTGGCTTTTTGAATTCAGGAGACTTTCGAACAACATGCATAAAGCAAGCTTCAGTATCCAGGATAATAATGATACCCTTTCCAAATCAAAAATAGTTATTGCTTATTCTAATTATGTTGAAGGTGATACACTTGAATTTGATCCTTCATGATTGCCTTTGTTTGAACAGCAAAGACTTGCTAACCTGAGTTGAATTTGAATGATCAAGCAATCAACCTATATTGAATTGCAATTGATGTGGGTCAGCTACATGTGTTAAATGAGAGGGGAAGGTTGAATTTAGATGTGAAGAGATGAAAGAATTGATACCTACCATATCTCTAATGTTTATTACTTTTGAATTTGATTGCTTTTGGATATTGTCATCATGAATGTCAGTTCTTGAGATGCAAAGCCAATAACGTACAGTCATGGGTACTTCAAGTGAGACTTTATCAGCAGGTTGTTTTCGTATAGCAGCAGAAGTGTGAGCTGGTGTGAACAAGTTGATTGATTGATTTTCTGCTTGATTGAAGGGCGTTGCAAATCATTCTATAGCGGGATTGAAGATCCATCACAACTCTTGGGGATCCCATGTGATTTCCAATGTGATGAGCTGGGATCCACATATAAATCAGCAATAAAGGAGCCTTCCAATATTCTTCACAAAAAAGTGTATCTTTGACAACCTTCAAAAGGTACCCTGCCTTGCTGTCGATAAGGTCAACAATAAGGGATAGATTTGATTAAGATGAGATAATCGATTATTGAGGCTCCAAAGAGATGATAGCTAACGGATGTTCCTATCAGGAAGCATGAATTGTTACTTGGATGCAACAGTTGTGTCAATAATTGAAGGGGTGAAGATGATACCTTCTGATGTGCGTTTTTTGAAGAGGAAATGATTTTTTGTCGCCTGTTGATCAGCTTAGTATGTTGTATGACGGTATTTTGAATTGGTATGGCAGCGGATCGGTTGTTCATCTTCAAGAGGCGAGACGAGAGAAGTATATGTGATCCACTTGGCGGGTCGCAAGCGACGAAGATAACCTTAATAGCGCTAGATGTGAAGTCAATTCCAGTTGCATCAAAACTATGACTGAAACGACAGAAGCCAAATATATCTCGACATCCTCCAAAAGGTCGTTCCAATGTATAGTTGTTGATTGTTTGCATGGTAGAGAGCATTGATGAATGATTGACGGTTAATGATGTTGATGTTTTTGAAGCAAGCTTGATAAGGCAAAAAACCGAATAGAGGGAAAAGAAAAAAGATCGCAGCATTAATAGATGAAAGGATGAAGAGCACGAATCAGTTATCAGTAAGAGGATCTGACAATCACTTATGAATCACCTGACTGACCAAGGAACGACTATCTTTGGCAACAATCCCTTTGCAAATTGCCTTGAGCAGATAACCCCACTAGATGTGAAGTCGATTCCAGTTGTTTCAGAACTACAACTAAGATGAAGGGTCCAAATCGATTGTACAATTCTTCAAAAGGTTAATCCGAATTGATTGTACTATGCTTCAAGAGGTTAAATGCAAAAGATCAGTTTCAGATTATGTTCTTTTGTATGATTAGGGAGAGAGAGGATAAATAAACAAATGAACAATACCAAGTTGTATTTTACCTTCAGATAGTTCCAAGAAGATAGACCAAGTAACAAACTAAAACACAGGATACGGTATGGAGTGACGGTTTGTAGCTCAGAGGTCAACAACACAACAAACCAATCAACTTATATCCAGAGTTGTTTTGTGAAGGTAAGGTCAAGTGAATAAAGGATTAAATGACTTTTTGTTGGGGATGTGGGAGCTGGTGCCGTGTCACCAAAGTATTGATTAAGGGCAAATAGACCTCTGACTGACTATTCTCTCTAGATTCAAGCAGGGGCAGACACACGTGTCAATTAAAGAAACACCGATGAGGGGATTCAGAGAAATTGAAAGTGTTACACGTAAATCATGATCTGAAAGCCATAGAAGCATTGGGCTTCAGCCGCCTGAACCTCTCCACTGTATCTTTTAATCAAGTTCTGGTTGACAATTCTATCCGAAGTAGCGAGGAAAGCTAAGATGTGTTTAATAAAGTGTTTCTCATCATTTTTCAACCTATTCTCCCAATTGTGCATATCTTTTGAAGGATCGATCTCTCCAGCTGTCCAAAACTAAGCCTCGGCTCACTTGTAGGATGTCCAAATCTAGTATGTAGGGCAATCAAATGATGAATCATGAGAAAGATGAAAGCTCACTTCATCATATGTGATTGAGAATAGTACCAAGCCATGCCCATGCACCTTCCATATGGATTTCAAACAAACAAGGTATAGAAGTGATTGGTCCAAATTGAGACAATCAACATGTGAGGGCTGTTTGGGAACTGGACTTCAGAGTCAGGATGAAAGGAAGGATCCATATTCAGTCCTAAAACTAAAGGGAAATTATGATAACTTAAAGGAACTAAACATACCTTTAGGATTAAAAGACTTTGGGCTGAGGCCTGAGGGTGATTTGGAGGAATTCTGAAGGTCATCAAGTCAAAACTTAAAACACAAGACACTCACATAGCGTTCTCAAAAATGGATTGGATACATTGATGAGTCCAAATGAAAGACGTTAAGCAATGATGATCATTGTTGGGCATACCAATCAATCAAATCTGCGACCGTAATAATCTCCGCAGAGTTTTGGGTGAGGTAACAACATTGCGCGTAGATGGTTGGATTTTCACATGAGGGTGAGTGCAAATTAATTTGCAGTGATAGGTTTTTGACTCTGGTCCAAAACTCCAATGGCTGAGGAGATGGAGACTTTGGTGGATTTTGTCGAGTTTTGTAAGCAAACCGTCTTTAGGATTAAATGTTATGATCAGCTTTGGGCTGCAAAGAATCCGAGCCACATCCCTCCACTCAAGTTCCGCAAGGACGGCTGTGGGATAGGTCTCCCCAGGAATTTGACGGACATGTGCGGACTGTTAAGGCTGGTATCGGGGGTTCTGGCAAGGTGTGAGGTATCTATCCACAGGTCTTTATTACTTGTATAACAAGGTTGTCGGATGGGGAATACAACTTCTCTTCGACGCATCAACAAGTGTACACTCTCCATCTGTGATATATGTGTGTGGATGTCACACATTCTACATGTCCTGATTCATAAAATTATCCCCCGTTTAATGCCCAATCTCCCTGTTGCAAGATCTGCATTCTTTCCCCGGGCAGCGTTAAAAGACCGCATGGGAAAAAGCTTTGCCCTCTCACTTTTTTCTCCGCCTTCTCCTAAATTTTCCTGCTGCTGTTGGAAATCTTGTGTCGAAGTCTCTGATCAATTCGTTGCTGTTCTTCAAATTCCTCAACGGCTCCCAAGAGTTGTCTTTAGCACTGAATCCTTTCCAGCTCACCAAGTACTCACGTGATTTGTTTTGAATTCTACAATCTAATATTTCCTCCACTTCCCATTTGGTGTGTCCTTCTATAACTATTGGTTCAGGTTCTTTTAGTTGTCTTCCTTCAATCTTGTCATGTTTGTGTTTCTGTAGCAATGATACATGGAATACCGGGTGTATGGCTTTCATAGAGACAGGAAGATCAAGTTTGTAAGCTGAACGGGATATCTTTTCGACAATATGAAAAGGACCTAGCCATTGGTGGTCTAATTTGGGGCTTGGCCTGGTTGTCGAAATGTTCTTGCTATTCAGCCACGCTTGATCGCCAATGTTCCAATCCGGTGTTGGCCTGATGTGACAGTTGAATTGTAACTTCATCTCTTCTTGAGCTATTTCCAGACATTCTTTGAGCTCGGATTGTACTTCAGCCAATACCTTCGGACGTTCCTCTACTTTTGGTATACATTGTTCGCCCATGGGTACTCCTCCAAAATTGGGGTTGTAGCCGTAGTTATCTTTGAAGGGGGAGACACCAATTGACGCGTGATCTTTATTGTTATAAGAGAACTCAGCTGTGGGGATTAGAGCCTCCCAGTCGTCCTGTCTATATGACACAAAGTGACGCAGATATTGTTCGATTGCTTTGTTCACGATTTCTGATTGTCCGTCAGTCCTCGGGTGAAATGCTGTTGAGGGTTGTAATCTGATACCTAATCTTGAGTTGAGTTCTTTTGTCAGCCTGAGAGTATAGACTGGCTACTGTTCTCGAGAGAAAGGTATAAGTTTGTTAATTTGAGATGACTCACGAAATGTGAACTAGATCACTTTTTCTAGGTGAAGGCTCCAAATTTCGAATCTTCGTGAGGATTGGTTGCGATAGATGAATACAAGCTTTTTAACCAGCTTGTCTACTAAAGTGGATACCGAAGTAAACTGGCTTTAGGCGTGCTTTAGCAGTAGTGACGAACTTTTCTAGTTCTATCAAACAAAATATAACTATAGGATCTTCAGTAGAATAGCGCTGGCTAAACGATCTTTAAAGATACTAGAAAGTAAAGAGAGATAAGAGAAAAACAAGCTTCAATGAGGAAATAAAAGTTTCAAATTTAAAGAGCTATCTAGATTGGTAGTTCTAAAAGAAAATGACTATTTCGGGGTTTCGAAGTAAGTATGAAGAGGATAAATGAAATCTATTGATTCTCGAGATGAAAAAACAATAGGTGAAATTTGATATAAGTTGGTTAATCGTAAGTTGGTGGCTGGATGATAAGATGGTCCTTTTTTCTTTAGGGTAGAAGGTACCGATTTATATAGTAGTTTAAGCTTTGATTTTCGTCTATTATTTTGGTAAGGGTTCGTTCTGTAAAGAGGGGCTAAACTGGTCATTTGTTTCTTGGTCTGTTTGGTAATCATCGTTGTAAGGGTTACTTGCCTAGTCAGGGTTTCGATGTTCCCTGACTAGGTTTTCAGGGTCATGATGTTACTAGCCATCAGGTAGTCGTTTCTTTATGAACTGGTTTAGGTAGGTCCCTTTCTCATTTCTTTGGAATGGTACGGTCTTGATTATTTTTAGTGTATACAGTCTTGATACTGAGTGATTAAGCGTTGTATGTTTCATAACAAAGTAGAATATGTTTTTATATGTTTTTTAGTAGGTTTTATTTGTCAATGCGATAGAGGTTCTGCGCAGCAAAACCTCTTACCGTTGACATCTTTTGTCAGTTGTGAAATAAAAATTGTCCCTCTATCTGATATAATTGTCTTCGGTGTTCCATGAAGTCGCCAAACTTCTTTTACCATAATGTCAGCTAATTCGTCTGATGACATGCTTTCCTTACAAGGGATGAAGTGAGCCATTTTCGTCAACCTATCCACCACTGTCAGAATACTGTCCTTCCCATCTGACACCGGTAATTTCGTGATAAGGTCGTAGGTAATGTCTGTCCAGGGTCCAGCCGGGATTGCCAGTGGTTCCAACGCTCCAAACGGTTTTTGTGTTGATGTTTTCACTCTCAGGCATGAATCACATCCATCAACATAATGGTTAATGTACGTCTTCATGCTTGGCCAAGTGAAACACCTACGGACAAGGCTGAGTGTTTTTGATCTTCCTGGATGACCAGCGATCAAGCTGTTGTGTCGGCTTCGTAATATCTGCAATTTGATGTGATCATCATTGGGTACTTCAATCCTGCCTTTGTTGTATACCACACCGTTCTTAACCTTGTAATCAGCCACTGCTTCTTTGAGTTTGAGTGATATAGGATTCTTAACAGTGTTGATGATTTCGGTGAGTCTGTCGCATGCCTGGGTCGCCTCCTGGATCTTCTCAATGATTTCGTTATCTGATAAAATTGTCTCGTCTGCTTCTTCCACTTCACTATTCTGCGACATACCTAATACATCAATCTCAAACCATTTTTCCGAGTCTTCTAAGTCAATTACTTCATTTTCAAACCATGTTTCAAAACTTGCGATTTCTGTGAATGAATCTTCAGTTAGGTTCTCAGGTCTAACCAATTGTCCGAACGTCAATTTAGTTGATTGGTTGGGGGCTAAGTCTGGTCTTCGTGAAAGTGCGTCAGGCTTGGCTCCTTGTTGTCCGGGTCTGAACTTGATGGTAAAATCAAAACATCCTAACGTTTCAGCCCAACGTGCTTGCCTCCTCGTCAGTTGCTTTGTACTCATGAATGACTCTAAGTTCCTGTGATCCGTATACACAATGACTTCGAGGCGGTTTGGATTGCCTTCAAGGTAGTGTCGCCACTCTTTGAAGGCAGCCACAATCGCCAATAATTCCTTATCAAAGATCTCGTAGTTGAGTTCGGCCTGTACTAGAGATCTCGATAGATAAGCCACGGGGTGTATCTCACCGTCTTTTTCACATTTCTGCGAGAGGATGGCACCTAACGCAAAATCCGAGCAATCACACTCTAGGATGAACGCCTTATACGGGTCCGCGATCTTCAAGACTGGTGCAGTTGTGAATGAGGCTTTCAGGCTTTCGAATGAGCTTTGGCATTTCTTGTCCCAATTGAATTTGGTGTCATTTCGTGTAAGGTTATGCAGGGGTTGTGTTGTCCTAGAGAATTGGTTAATGAAACGTCGATAGAAATTCGCAAATCCAATGAAGCGTTGGAGTTCAGACACGTTCTTAGGGGCAGGCCAGTCAGTCACAGCTTTAACTTTTGTAGGATCCATTTTGACCTTGTTGTGTGATATCAGGAGGACCAGGTATTCAACTTCTTTCTTTGAAAATTCGCATTTTTCGGGTTTCAGCCACAGTTGATGTTTGCCTAGTATTTCAAGTACTGAGTCTACTGCTGGTTTGTGCTTCTGGCCTTTCTTTGTGAAAATCATTGTGTCGTCCAGGAACACCGCAACATCTCTGCCAATACGTCCTAGTAGGATGTCTTGCATAAAGAATTGAAAATACCCCGGTGCCCCAGTGGGGCCAAAAGGCATTGTCAGCGGGGCGAACTGTCTGTGTTTGCATATGAACGCTAGGATATCTTCGTAACCTTCAGCTACACGTAAGTTTCCGTAGGCATTCCTGAGGTCCAGTTTCGTGAATTCGTCAGCATCCAAGAGGCTATCAACAAGATCCATGGTCAGGGGCAGTGGATACCGGTTTTTTACTGTCAATGAGTTCAGTTTACAATAGTCAAAACATGGGCGTAAGTTTCCATCCTTCTTTCCAGCAAAAAGTACTGGGGCTGCCCATGGTGAAGTAGTTTGTCAAATTGTGCCGTTTGCTAATCCATTATTGATCACCTCCTCCAGAGCATCATTTTCAGCAGGTGATAGGGGGATGATACGACTGGCCTGAGGTTCAGCTCCTGGTACTAGGTCAACCTTGAAATCGTATTGTCTTCGGGGTGGTAGCTTCTGGGCCTTTGACTTAACAAACATATGCAAGTGTCTGTGGTAAACTGATGGTACCATTTCTTCAACCGTTCTCGTGGGTGCTTTCTTATTTTCTTCAGCTGCGAGTCGTGCAGATGTTGACCAGGAACTGTTCGCCGCATCAATCTGTAGTCCTGTTTTAATCCCAGGAGGTAAAGGCTGGCCAGCTGGAACGATCAAAATTGTGGACAGGGCAGGATCACACTCACATTGCGGGGGCGTATTCTCGTCAATTAAGACTTGAGCCCCCTCATCAAGTTTCCTAGCGTGCCCCTTAGGCTCCTCCAACGGACCGGCGGGGTTTGAAGTCGGAACTGACGAGACTGCATCTGCAGACGCAATGGTTTCCTGGTGATCTTGATGTAGGGGCTGTGTTGTTGGTTGATATTGCGGGGACGCTATTGTATCAGAGCTGATACGCATCCCCTCGTCATGGCTCCTAGCTTCCCTCCAAGGATCCATCAAGGTATCTGTCGAGGGTTTGGGCGGGCAAGACGACACCGTCGTAACGGCCGCAATGTGGTGTTTGGCGGTATGAAATGTGTTGGTCTTCCAGTTGATCAGATGTCCGTATTGTTTGATCCACGGCATCCCTAGTATCCCGTCGTATGTGTCTTTCAGGCGTGTGATGACAAAGTGTGTGGGGAATTTGTCGTTTCCAAGGTGTAGGTCGAGTTCATGTGATGATTGGCTTCTTGATCCGTCAAATCCACTGATGCTACGGGAACTTTCAGCCGCGCGTTCCAAAAGGTTGAATTTCAGTGCAAAGATGTACTGATGACATTGTGGGTGGCTCCAGAGTCAATGAGGAATAGGGCTCGTGGGATCTCAATGGTTGTGGCTCGAGGGGAGTGGGGTGTGGACAGTGTAGTTTGAAAAAATAACCTGGGATCCTTATCATTGCAAGTTACAACTTCACTAGCACCTAATTCCAATACACTCCAATCCTCCTCCTTGCCCAGGATTGGCACAACATTCAATCCTGAGCGCCTCCATTTTTTGAGAGGTCCGCTCGACTACCTCCTTCTCCTTTATCATTTGAACTATCATCTTTACTACTCATCGCCGCTAACTCGACTTCTAACTCAGCAATCCTCTTGTTGTAATGATTATTACTCTTGAAGGGCTTGTTCATCTTTTTTTCAGGGCATTCATTTGATCGGTGGCCTTGTACATTGCATCTAAAGCACGATCCAGTCCTCAATCTACTAGCGCGCTCAGCATCCGAAAGTCGGGTGTAGACAGCCGATAAGTCCATAGCGTTAGGGTCGGAAGGTGGGGTGGTCATGGCCGTGGATGTGTCAGCTACGCCATGCAACTTGTTATCGAGTTTGATAGCCATATTCAAAATCTGTTCGATGGTTGTGAATGGCTCCTGACATAAGACCATAGCTACTCGAATGTCCTTCTTTAAACCTTGCTCATACTGACTAACTAACGTCGGGAATTCCCATCCTGAATTAGTAGCATGCATGTTAAACTCGTGCGTATAATTAGCAACCGTTCCTTTCTGAGTTGAGGATCTCAATGCCTTCTCTGCTTTCGTCTTCTTTTCAGTATCAAAATACATAGCTTCAAAATTCCGAACAAACCGATCGAATGTGACTAAATGAGCGGTGTCTTCATTAAATAGCTCCTTTGTCAAGGGCTGTGCCCAGCTGCTGCTGCTAGCTGGTCCAGTGAGGTACGATAGGGCAAAGATGACCTTCGTTTGATTGTTAGGGAACAGATAGGGGTGCGCCATCATATACAATTGAGTTTGGCTTGCAAAGACTTCTGCCAAGGTTCCGTGCGATCCGTTGAAGCTTTGGGCCCTTTAGGCACCACCGGGTTTACAGGCTGGGGTGGTGCTGGTGGCGTCTGGGCTGCATTCGCGGGGTCCGGTTGTAACCCTTGCATCTGAGCATCAAGTCGTTGTTCAGCTCTCAGCCGCAACTCTCGCTCCTCGTTCAAAGCTCGAGTCAACTTGGCTAATTGGTTTTGGATAGCTTCCATCTCCTCAGGTGAAGTCTCTGACGAGGTATGAAACGAGTCAATGGTGTTGAATTCTGATACAGTGGTTGTAGTACGAGTAAGGTCTTCTTCTTTGTCGATCTCGTCAAAGTGCGGGGTACTGAATGTGGGTGACGTTGTGGCGATTAAATGATACAATCAACAAGGTTTGGGATCTATTTTCAGCCAAAGGTGCGTGAAGGGTGTTTTTGATGTGGTTTAGTGGTGGAGTTTGGTCGGTGAGATCTGAATCTTATCTATCTAGTTCTAATCATTCTGATTCTTCGGATTTCAACCTTATCTGATCTTCTTTATTCGATCTTTGGTTTTATTCCTAATACGTTCGGTTTTCTTTCTTTGAATCCTCCAAGCTTGCCTTGAAATGAAGATCCAACAATATGTTAAGGCTGGTATCGGGGGTTCTGGCAAGGTGTGAGGTATCTATCCACAGGTCTTTATTACTTGTATAACGAGATTGTCGGATGGGGAATACAACTTCTCTTCGACACATCAACAAGTGTACACTCTCCATCTGTGATATGTGTGTGTGGATGTCACACATTCTACATGTCCTGATTCATAACACGGACCTTGCAAGCAAAAGTCAGGCCAATCAACTCAACAGCCCCCTCCCCTAAAAACACACCCTTTTGAGTCAAAGAGGTGAACACTCCCCTTTGAGCTGAAGAGCTTAGCCCTGCCTCGATCAACACTATCAGGGCCACAATCAACTTACCTCATTGTCCAGCTACCAACACAAGCCGATTCCAAACACCTGCTCAAATTCTCAGCAATTGTATTGTCCCACCCCAATCCCAGTCTCTCAACCTATCAAACAATCTGCACCCAAACCATCCAAGTCAGCAGGATCAACTCCGACTATACTTGATCATGCTGAGGTTTACAAACATGGTGAAAGCACAGCAAAGAGGTATGGATTGTATTGACATGAAAAATGAGAAGAAGACTCTACAATCAACTTAGGGAGAACTACTGGGAAAAAACCCCCACCAGCAGGCCCTGTTATGCATCAAGTTGTGGTCAAGCTCCAATACAACACTTGATCTGGCTCAAGAAAGCACGGGTTCCAGGACTTTACTCATGATATTGACTTCTCAGATCATCACTGGGAACTTGGAATTGCTCAATCTGCAACCAAGCACTTCCGCTGTAGAACTCCTACGCAGTGTAGCGTAGGCTGAGCCGGAGAGGGGAAGAATCACCACTTGTGAGAGCGGATGAAACTACAGGCGCTGTGAAGCCGCCCTTGTCCTTCAAAAATGATTTCAAATTTTTAAGATGAGGCTTCTCGACTTTCACTTCTTTGTCTTTTTAAGGTTTCCCAAAACCTATTTTACACCACGCGGTTGGATGCGCAGCGTTTGGCGGAGTCTATCAATACTACACAAGGAACTGTACAGTCCTTTCACAGGTAAGTGACACCTGTAACGTGCTAAATCGATGTAGCAGGAAGGGGGAGATGATTTGTCGGTGTGGCGAGCAAATCTCAATCTGCAAAGGTTTAATTGGAAAGAAGTTATTACATTATATTATTGAAGTCTGTGCTCAAAATCAAGGCTCAAAGTTTTATTAAATTAATTATTAATCAATGCAGCAAGTTACAAACCAAATCAAATTAAATCAACAAATTACAGTCACAAGTTTAGTAGTTTATACATCAAAAGAATTGAGAATCAAATTGAATCAAAAAAATTGAATGAAATTAAAATTAAAATAAAAATAAAATTAAATGGAACAGCAATTAATGTAAAAGTCAGAGTAGAAATTAAAGAAAGTTTAGAGTTATCAAGAAAAGCAAGAAAGAAATCTAAAAATTAAGACAAATTGAAAATCAAATTAGCAAAACAAACAGAAGAATTATAAAGAGGAGGATAAAAGGTACTTACTGAAGTGTTTAGTTGGAAGGATTATGAAAAGGAAGGTTGGAATCGAATTGAAAAACAAGAACATACAAAGGAAATGAGTGGTGCAATGAAATTTAGAATTCAAAAGTGTTTAATTAAAGATTTTGAGATATTAAATGAAGCTTAATTAAATTAGTCAAATGAGAGCATTGATCATTAGAAAGCATTCAAACATTCAAATTAAGATTGATGAGATTATTAATTAACTAGATTACTAATCAACAGCTCATCCTCTTCTCAACTTCTTAATCAAATAAGACATCACTCAATTAATCAATTAACAATTTTCAAAGAATTGAAATAACAAATTAGTCATTAAACAATTAGAAATCATTAGTCATCAGACAACTAGATAATTAAACTCACTACAGACATCTAACAAATGAATTGGTAATCAACTATCAAAACTAAAAAACATACCATGGTGCAATCAATCAAGGTCTATTAGTCATCAAATTGAAATTTACTCACATCTCACAGTTACTAATGACTAGAAACCAAATCAATTAAGAGATCAAATGATCAATCTTTAAAAGTTCTCATCACTACATATTCAATTACAAATGATGAACTCACACAGTAACAAAATCATCAATCAACTACATATCAAATTGTGTAATTACATATCAAATTGAGTTATTACACATCAATCTCAAATTACATATCCAGTGTACAATCAATTCAAACCATCATATGTCAAATTATCAATTGTCTGATGACTTCAATTAACTAGTTACTAAATATCTAAATTACACATGATCAATTGAAGAATTCAAACAATATCAAATGACTAATTGAAACCATTCAAATCAAATATCTCAATATCAAAACCATTAAACAACAATTGAAATATCAAAGATGTGAGAAGGGAGGAGTGTGAGAATCTACATGTGTGGGAAGTTATGTAAAAGATGGATGTGTGATTTTTTTCTCTTAGTTTCTTTTTTTCTATTTTCTATTTTACTCAATCTCAGTTTCATTCAGTTATGTAATTGGTACAATCAGGGTGGAAGCTTAGTTTCTTTTTTTTCTCTTCCACTCAATCTCTCTCAATTCAATTATTTATTTGGTGCAACAAGGAGGATTACATATTTCAAATGTACAAAGTTTATCTATGTTGGTGAGAAATGGTCTTGGCAGAGTTTGGAAGTTGTGTGTGTACATATTTGTGGCCTGTGTTTGTTCTCTCATATCTTTTTTTATTATCTCAATTTCTCTTTATTCAATTGTTTCTGGCTGTGTGTATATAAGGCAGGTGGTTGACAGGGAGGATTTGAAAGTTATCCAGAAATTTATCCAGGAAAGTTCCTATTAGTTTATAGCTCATTGGCAGTACCAACTGGCCTATACTCTCTTTTTATTTTGGTGATCACTTTTTGCCCCTTATATTAAGTTGATATAAGGAGACTTTTTTCTTTGCTCTCTACATGAGTCTAATATTCTATATTTGCACCCTCTGATTGAAAGTGTGTGGTATATCCTTTGGTCTAGATAATTCATTGAGTTCTATTATTCTATCATATGCTTAGTTTGCTTCATTGAACACTTCATCTAGAATTCTAACATATTAACCTAGGTTTTGAAAGGCTTAGAAAAGTATAAGGCTACAGCACATTGGCCAATAAGTTGTTGGACGTTTACTTTGTGGATGGTAGTTAGCTTATAGCTTTGTCAGGTTTTATCTTTCATTAGTCTAGTTCTTAGTAGAGGGTAGTCTGTCTGTTGATTTGGTTGCAAGTTGTATTCAAGGGGGTAGTCTGGGGTAGTTCCTTTAGGATTAGTCTTTTCACTGAGTTATATTTGAACTTTACTTTGCTTTGGGAAATATAGTCTGAGGTAGTAATTGTAGTGTAGCCTTTTTTCATCTGTGTTCAGTACACACTATTTTATTTACAAGTCTTATTCATTTAAGCACCTTACCATCCCTTTATCCCTTATTTAAATCTCAATAAACTCTATACTCATCTTTTACCCTTTTCTCATTTCTTTAGTACTCCTCAAAGTATTATATTCCTCTCTTTCTTCTGGTCTTTTGGCTCTTTTAAAGGCTCAGTAATATTTAGAGTAGGCTAGTTAACTCTATCCAAAGTTCATTTGCACACCTCATATACTTCTTTTGTGTGTGTGTGGTAGTTGTCATTATTTCTTTGGCTCCCTACTCAGTTACAGCTTGCTAAAACTCATTTTCAGCAAGGGTTCCTACATCGGTGGCGGGGTTTTTTATCCGGAGAATGAAATACTCGGACTCAGGGCCAAATTTCGAGATGAGGTTTATAAGATAACCCTTCTAAAAAATAACACTAATCAAAAAAAACAAGACTCTAACAACTTCTCCAATTACACCCTCTAAAAAACACAGGTACGCTAATGCTTTCTCTCTTCCCTTCTCAACCTAACACAATCACAAAAAACAACAAAAAATTCGCTTCTGAACTTGATACTAACAACACTAATGGTAACCCTTCTTCCAACTTTCAAATAGGCTTTTGATAAAGACTTCACACAAGTAACAGCAAAGAACACTTTTAGACTTTGACGCACAACTCAAACCAACTCTTGAATGTACACTTTAGAATGATTCACTACGATAGACAAAAAACGGAACAAGAACTACCCTTTGATTTTGAATCTACTTGATTCATACACACACAAAATCAGACACACAATAATCCGATGCTCTCCCTTCTTTTTCCCTTCGAACAATGCTCTCTTTATACCTTTTGATTAATCGATTTCAGCTCATGACGTTTCCTCCATCCTCAACCCCAATGTGTTTTCTCTGACCGATCATTCTCAAATTTGCTTTATCGTCTTACGCAATATGTTAGACCTTTCTCTTCTTCTCTTATTTGATTCTTTCATCACTCATCATCTTATATTAGTCTCTCTTTTCTTCCCTTTGTTTTCTCATCATAGATCATTTCCTTTACCCCTCCACTTCCTTATCACCCGGTAAACTTGGTCTCTTTCAATCTATTCGCTTATGTACGTACTTCATTTTTAACTCAATCTTACTCTCATACTTATACTACTAACAAACAAACCACTCTTTGACTTCTGCACTTGCTCAATCCTACCAAATTGACTTCAATCCCAGCTTCTTTTTGACTGCAGCCTTCAAACTTTCACATCAATCCTCTCATCTCACTTGCAATCTGACTGTCCTACCCTACTTTCGATTTCAAGGCTTCTTTTGATCTTGCATGCCAAGAGGTGAGTCTCACATCTTCCTCACTGATTCGTTTTTTCAATTTCACGCTCTACTGACATCTTCTCTCTTATCTTTTCTAAGTAGGTACCCCAAAATCGATCTGAACCCCTCATTTGAATATGAACAAGGGTGAGTCTTAACTTATTCTCTTCATAGACACGTCTCCAATCAACTCGCTTCTAACGTCTGAATCTTACTCTTCTCTATATGTAAATTGTCTCCTTCAACTTCCTCTTTATTTCCATACTTTGTCTCCTTAATTCCAGCTTTCGTACCTTATCAAACTTTACTTCACCCTTATGTTCTCCACTACCTTGATGATACCCTCTGTTATTTTAGTTTCTATCCTTGATATGCAACTTTCTCAATGTGTCCTGTCTCTGAATTGACTTCTTTACTTTGATTTTACTCAAATCCTTGTTCCGTATTATATTCTTGTTATCATTCTTTGTTTTAAACTATATGAATTACTCTGTTGTCACGTCTGACTTTATTAAATATGATACCACTTAGAAAGTTGAAATGAACTCAATAAGGTTTTTTGACTCCCTTTGTTGAATAACATCTTGACTAGAGCTTGAAATCTGCTCTCAGCGAGTAAGACTTTAGGCTCCTTGAGTCCTTCTTTGTGTATATAAAAGGTGAGGGTGATGGTGTGTTCTGATCACCACACCGCCAAAACTCATTAGGATTCTTTCAACCCTTGACCAAATCTTGCAAGACCAACCAACTTTTATAACCGGATCTCCCACCTTATGATAGCACTTTCTATTCACTTGGTGTGAATAATGCAAAGCTCTCTGGAGATCTCCTCAAGGATGAGATCATCTCTCATGACACTCCACAGCCTGGTAAACGCAAACAAGGCCCACTAGTCATTACTCTTTCATTTGCGGCTGCAACATACTTAGCTTCAATCTTGACAACAAGTTCCCATTCTGATACAAATTCAGAAAGTGAGGAGAGCAAAAAAGGAGACCAAGGCAATGAAGGTAAAGAAAGTGAAGAAATCAAGGAATTGGAGGAACTTTCTGACTTCTGTAAACCAGTTCCAGCCATTAATCAGATGGTATCTCAGGCTGTCAAAGTTATGTTAGTATTCTTTCTTATTGGTGTGGCTTACCTGATACTAATAAAACTTTTGATAACAGATATTGATGAGCCAGTTTTGTGGACAGATGATATGTCAAACTCTGTAAACCTTACTATTAGGTGTATCCATCAGCTGACAAATCAAGGTATCAACCCTCTTAGGATATCAGCGGATTCAGTTGTGGCTGCACAACCAAATTTCAACTCTTTGAAATCAGGGGCCCTTCAAGAATATGCAACTCCTCTGCCTGATGGTCATCCTGCTGGGCCTGATCAGATAATCACTGTCATTTCATGGAGTGACACTCTACAGATGCATCTTAAAATAGGTGAGCAGTACCTCTTTTGTGTTAAAGTCAACCAAAAACAGTATCAATACTTGTCTCAACCTGAACTTGAAGATAAAATCCAGGACAAAGAACCAATGCCTTGGGCTATTGGCGTCTTAATTGCGCTTGTTGCACAGTCAGATGACTTAAGTCTTGATCCAACCCTCAAAAATCTCAAATTTGGTCAATGGTGGACAATGCAAACTATTAAAGATTATTTGATGGTTAGGGGAACAAGACAATCAAGCTACAAGGGAAATTTACTCATTGATGAAAAAGCTTTTACTGTTGTTGCTAAAAAAATTACCAATGTTGAAGGACGTAATGAAGACACCTACTTAACAGAATTGGCAGTGTATCTTCTGACTTCATGCCTACTTGAACATTTCAAAATTGCAATGTTTTTCTTGATTCATGTGACAGATGATCAAAAGTGGTTGTTGAATACTCTACAAGTAGGCTATATTGTCTCTCAATTCTTCCTCTACTAACATATGTGTCTTTGCAGATTGTGTTCAATATGGTACTGAGAGATGAACCCTCTAAGCTTTATCACATTGAAGAAGTCTTGAATCATCCACTAGAAGTGATTTATATCACACAAGCTTTCAGCCCTGCACAGCCCAAATCTATATCATCAGATTGTTTGAGCGCATTTGTGCATTTCACCTATGACTACTTCCAAGGTCAAGCACTGGTTTCAAACATCAAGTTCAAGGATGGATCACTGACTGGAATGTGCATGATTGACCACAAGCATGTTTTCAATTTCATTTTGTATGACCATTCACATAAGCACGGCAAAATAACTAATTTCGACATAAGAATGGTTATTTAGGCACAAGTGGTCATGGGACAACCCCGGCCAAGGTGGACTTGATGCATTTATTTCAAGTCATATATGCAGGACTGCTTGCTTTGCACTTGATTTGAATCCAGCATCATTCAAGTATGACAAGACAGACAAGAAGAATTTATCAGAACATAATGATTTTGAAGCTACACCAGAAGATGGAAGATCAAACATTCAAAACAAAGAGTCTAGAAGTGGCACCTCTCAATTGGAAGAAGAAGCAGGTGTGATTGATCATGAGGATGACGGTGAGAATTGAGTTGAGAATTGTTTTAATAGAATCAATTTACCTTGACTTATACATCCTGATATATGTACCTCATAGATACTTTCTCATAAAAAAATAACAACTCTGTGTGAATATCAAATCAAAACTTATTGTGCAAACCCAGAAATGTGTTGTGATCAATTAGAAATGTTGAGTTCAAAAGTTCAACAAACTAATTAGCTATGGAGAACAATAAAAAAATAGTTTAGCACATTTGGATGAGCTATATCAATCATAGGTGCTAATCTATCTCCATCCCCAATCTCTACCTGAGGGACAAAGTTTGTATGATGTTTATACATCAATCTTGCTTCATTTACATCCACATTGAGACACCTGAGAACAGCTAAAATAGCAGGAAAGACATGCCAGACAGTCTCGATTGAAATATAATCAGGTAGGATTTCTAAGCATCTAATTGCACTGGCAACTTGTTCTTGGAAGGCTTTTGGCGTGACTCGAAATAGTAGATCTGAATCCGGGAAATGTTCATGTCTGAGAGCTTGAATTGTTGATTTGGGAACTGGAATCAGGCCATCTATACCATACAACCCTTCAGGCAAGTAGTAGACTACATTGGGAATTGTACCTGTTGGAAGAACTGATTGCTTATTTTTTCAAGTCCGGGAAGTATTCTTTATTTGAGTGTAGTCATCCAAGAGTTTTTGTACAATTGGGATCCAAAGATACAGGAAGAGCATCCTAAAAATTGAATGCTTGGTGAGCAAAAAAACATCATGAAAGAAGGGGACAAACTTACTTCTGTAGAGGATCACATTGATCATATATGTTATGATTGGTCTCACGGTTCAGTTCAAGAGATGAAGGATTCTGATCTACTAGCAGGTTTCTTATTGTGATTGTTGGATGGGAAAAGGATCTACAATACGACGCAATTACAACATAATAACAAGTCTGATTTGTGACAGTTGTAATAGACCTTTCAAGCAGTGTGTAGTCATAACATTATCCCCCTTTTAACACCCAAACTCCCCCTTGCAAGTTCTGTGTTCTTTCCACGGACAGCATTAAAAAACCCAATGATGAATAGGGAAAAATCTTTGTCCTCTCACTTTCTTCTCCGTCTCCTCTTGAATTTTCTTGTACCATTTGGAAATTTAATATTAAACTCTTTTACCAAATCTTGACAATTCTTCAAATTTGAATCCAGTTCCCATGAATTGTGCTCCTTACTGAACCCTTTCCAACTAACTAGATATTCCTTTTTCTTATATCTTGACCTTGCGTCTAATATTTCTGAAAGGTTGTATTCATCTTCTCCTTCAATTTTGATTGCTGGTGGTGTGACTTTTTTTCTTTGACCAATACTATCGTGACAGTGTTTACGCAAAAGTGATACGTGAAATACTGGATGAACACCTTTCATTGAAAGCGGTAAATTCAATTTATAAGCAGAATTAGAAAACCGAGAAATAATGGAAAAGAGACCTAGCCATCTGTATTCTAATTTAGGACACGGCCTGGTTGTTGAGATGTTCCTCCCATTCAGCCATACTTGGTCTCCCTCCTTCCATTTGTTTGTGGCACATGTTTGTCGAATTGTTTTTTCATCGATTCCTGTGTCATTTGTAAACAATTAGCTAATTCTGATTGAACCTCTGCTAATGTTGTCAGTCTATCTTCAACGACCGGGATACATTGCTCCGCCAATGGAATTCTGTTGAAGTTTGGATTAAACCCATAGTTAGCTTTGAAAGGTGATACTCCGGCAGATTTGTGATCATTGTATTATACGCAAACTCAGCCGTCGGCAATAAGCTTTCCCAACCATCTTGACAATACCCTACAAAGTGACCTAAATACTGCTCAATAGCCTTGTTTACAATTTTGGATTGTCCTTTGGATCTGGGGTGGTACACTGTCAACGGATGTAGTCAAATACCTAGTTGTTTGTCAATTTCTTGCGTAATTTGTGAGATGAATATATTACCTCTATCTGATACTATAGTTTTAGGAGTTCCATGTAACTTCCACACATTCTTAATCATCAGATCCGCCAGGTCAGTAGCTCTCATTGATTCTCTGCAAGGTATAAAATGGCTCATTTTAGTCATTCTATCAACGACTGTTAAAATACTATCATACCCATTTGATTCAGGTAGTTTGGTTATTAAATCATAACTGATATCTTTCCAAGGACCAGCCGGAATTGGTAATGGCTCCAAAGTACCCATGGGCTTCTTAGTACTTGATTTGACTCAAAGGCAAGAGTCACAGTTGTCAACGTATCTGTTAACGAAAGCAGTTTGAGACGGCCATATGAAACTCCTACGGATCAGATTCAATGTTTTAGCTCTACCAGGATGACCCAAAAGTAGTGAATCATGTCTGCTTCAAAGAATGTGATACTTAATATTCTCATCATCTGGAATTTCAATCCAGCCTTGATTATAAAGCACACCATCTTTGACCTGATAATTCTTTGTTGCGTTACAAATTATTGTCAAAATTGGATTTTCCGTTGCGTTCATCAATTCAGTAATATGTTCATCCTTTTGGTTTGACTCTTTGACCAGCGTTATAATTTCATTGTTGGTGAGAATAGGGCTTTCTTCATGTGGTTCAATTGGTACTGCTTTGTCTGATATGCCTAACACGTCCACTTCAAACAAATGTTCAGCATCATCTAAGTCAATGGTCACATCTTTGAAAAAAGAATCAAAACTGTCAATTTTGGCTTCAAACGTGCCTGGAGTAATATTCTCTGGTCGTAGTAATTGGCCAAAATTGAGATTCTCCCCATGAATTGGGGCTAGATCTGGGTGTCTTGATAATGCATCAGGCTTGGTTGCCTTCTTTCCTGGCCGGAATTTGATTTGAAAATCAAAACACCCTAATGTTTTGGCCCATCGAGCTTGTTGGCGTGTAAGTTGCTTGGTTGTCATAAAAGTTTCTAGATTGTGATGGTCGGTATAAACAATGACTTCTAATCTATTAGGGTTACCCTCTAGATAATGGCGCCACTCTTGAAAAGCCGCTACAATGGCCAACAATTCCTTATCAAAAATTTTGTAATTACGTCCTGCTTGAACCAATGAACATGATAAATACGCCACCAGGTGCATTTCACCATCATCTGTGCTGTTCTGAGATAATATAGCGCCTAGAGCCAAATCAGAACAGTCACATTCTAGTACAAATGGCTTATAGGGATCCGCAATTTTCAGAATATGAGCTGAGCAAAATGAATTTTTAAGTGTTTAAAAAGCTTGGTTACAGTCTTCAGTCCACTTGTAAGGAGTATTAATTCTTGTAAGATTATGCAAAGTCCTAGTAGTATGTGAAACATGATCTATGAAATGTCTATAGAAGTTAGAGAATCTAATAAAACGCTGTAGCTCCGTAACATTACAAGGCGCCGGCCAATCCTCTACAGCCTTGACCTTGGTAGGGTCCATCTTTACTCTATTTTTCAAGATTAATAAACCAAGGTATTCAACTTTGGACTTTGAGAACTCACACTTCTCAGGCTTGAGCCATAGCTGATGATTGCTTAATATGTCCAGTACTCCATCCACTTGCTTTTCGTGATGAACTCCTTCCTTTGTATAAATCATAGTGTCATCTAAATAAGCAGTGATGTCTTGGCCAATCCTTCCAACAAGTATATCTTGAATAAAAAACTGGAAATATCCTGGTGCCCCTGTGGGACCAAAGGGCATGGTAAGTGGAGCAAACTGGCCCTGCTTACATATAAAGGCCAGCTTGTCTTCATCTTCCTGTGACTCATGAATTTCCATATGCGTTGCGCATATCCAGCTTAGTGAATTTGTCTGCGTCCAAAAGACCGTTGACTAAGTCCATGGTAAGAGGTAAAGGATATTTATTCTTGACAGCCAATGCGTTTAGCTTGCAATAACCAAAGCACGGACAAAGATTTCCGTCTTTCTTGCCAGTGAACAACACGGGCGCTGCCCAAGGGGATGTAGGGCGTCTTATAGTGCCGTTAGCAAGACTGTTGTTTATCATTTCATCCAGCGCTTTGTTTTCAGCTGGGGAAAAGGGAATTATTCTACTGGCTTGAGGTTGAGCTCCAGGAATTAAATCAACCTTAAAATTGTATTTTTGGCGGGGCGGTAAGCATTGGGCGTTGGATTTTTGGAACATGTTGAAAGGTCTATGGTAATAGGCCAGCACCATTTCTTCGACCATTTTCACAGGGTCCTTAAGTTTCAGATCCGCCGCTAGTTGTGCTGAAGTTGACCACGATGTCTTTGCCTCGTTGATATGTAAAAGACTGTCCAGAGGGAGAGAAAGGTGGCTAGCTTTTTCACAAGATCGAGGGTTTGAACAAAGGCTAGCAAACTCACATTGCGGGGGCATTTGAGTATTGTCTCCGATACAAGCCCCCTTGTCTAGTTTCCTTGCTTGCCCCAATGGCTTCTCCTTGAGATCCTCGGGGTTATGGTTTGGAATAGACAATACTGAAAGTTCAATCGCAATTAGGTCATCTTGATTTGATGCTGGTAACAGTGTAGTCATTTGAGGTTCGGTGATTGAGTCATCTGTGTCATAAATCTTGGATGTTGTAACGTCTGAAGTGTCTTGAGTTGTGATGGGAATACTGAAATCAAAGAGATGTGGAAGCTTGCCAACTGTGTCATGACTTGGATCAGGAGAAAGATTATCAAACTCACATTGCGGGGGTGTTAATGTACTATTGGTACACACCCCCTTGTCACATTTCCTAGCTTCCCTTACGGGATCCATCAGGGGTCCAGGTAAGGGTGTTGTCGGATAGGACAAAACCAATGAGATGGTTGCAATATGAGGCCGTAGGTGTACATTTCCAGTTTTCCAATCAATGAGGTCATGGTGTTCTTTGATCCAAGGAATACCTAAGATTCCATCATAAGAGTCTTTGATTTTAGTAATAATAAATTCAGTTAAGTGTGTGTCTTCATTCATGTGTAGTTGAGTTTCATATGTTGCATGGCTCTTGGATCCATCAAAGCCGGTGATGACTTGTGCAGATAAGTTAGCTTCACTCAGGATACCGGTATTAGTGGCAAAAATCTCACTCAAAACATTATGAGTAGCACCAGAGTCAATGGGAAAAAATGTGTCAAAAGAATTTGGTGTGGCATGGGGATGTTGGGACTTAGGCAAAGAAAGGCTGTATTGAACAAAAATACAAGGATCATCTTTATTGCACATTACGAGTCGATTTGTGCCCAATTTGATTTCATGTAAATCCCCCTTGTGGCTCAGGATAGGCACACCTATCATTCCTGAGCTGCACCATTTTTTGACGTATCTGCTCTACTAACTGCTTCATTTCCATGTTGATGATTTATATCCTGAGTAGTCACTGCCGCTAGTTTAGCTTCTAACCACAGCCCCCAATCACAAGTCACTGGCAGGCCAGTGCATCCCAACCAACCCTAGCAAGTTATGAACAAGTTATGAGAAAGTTATGAAATGGTTATCAAATGGACAACATCCATTGATTGAGAATTTGTTGAGAAGCGGGTGACATAACACCAACATTGAGATGATGTCATACAGTATAATAAATCTGTACAAACATGCTCCTGTATTTCCCCACCAGGAATATATAGTTTATTAACCTTTGTGATGTAAATTGACTGTAATTATTGAGGTTTGAAAAAAAAATCACGGGCAAAAAATACTTTTTTTGTGCTATACCTAACAATTGATTCTGGAATATCTTCCAGCCTTATGAATATACATACATAGAGAATTGATAATCCTTTTGAAAATATGTTTCTCCACATTTTTGTCCCCTAAAGCCTTCCTGTATGGGCAGTATTTCTACAGGCAATTCCTGAATGTGTCTGCAAGTGTGATTTTCTGAAGTTCTTTGCCCCCAGACAAATTTTGAGGGAACATATTGTTGTGGTAAGGTACTCGTTTGGTCAAGTACATCATGTTGTGTAGAAGGAACAAGGGGTAGCTGAGGTGTTTGGTCTAGAAGTAGGTATGGATTAGTGTGAAAGGGTGATTTAGAAGACTGAGCTTAGATCAATCCCAAAGTGTAAAGCATCAATTCATCTTTATCCTGATTAGTCAATGTCTATATGTACATGTTGTGTGCGCGTTTTATCTTTCATAATTGGGATTAGTTCTTTAAAAATTGTTGCTGTGATTTTCTCTTATAATCCCTGCCTCTCTCGAACTTTGGTTTCTCCCTCATCGTGTGGAAACTGAAGTTCATTAGTGAGCATATTTTTTCTCTTGAATTTTCTCTCATCTTATTCTCAACCTGGACTGTACTCACCCTCCACAATAGAACTTCCTACCACTATCGTGTCCTGCTGTTTGCAGGTAAGGCGTCGAAATCTCCGCCCTCTCATTTCTACCTTATCAAGTTCCTTTAGAACTCACAGTACCTGTTCTGTCCAGGTGAATAGTTTTTCTCTTACTTTACTAGTTTTAATATGTGCGAGTTATCTATTGAATAATAACATCATGTGGAAACTGAAGTTCATTAAACTTCCTACCACTATTGTGTCCTGCTGTTTGCAGGTAAGGTGTTGAAATCTCCCCCCTCTCATTTCTACCTTATCGAGTTCCTTTAGAACTCACAGTACCTGTTCTGTCCAGGTCAGGCGTCAAAATCTCTGACCTCTCATTTCTACCTTATTGAGTTCCTTTAGAACTCACAGTACCTGTTCTGTCCAGGTACCATTCCTTCCGCGTTGACATCCAGTCCGCAGGAACTCCTTTCACATATTGCCAAAATCATTCCGAATTTGATTCATATACATGTAAATGGTATTTTACAAAGATTTTGGTCATAAACATTGCCATATTCTGCCTAGAATCAAAGAATCAATCAAAATGTTGACTGCTCATGTACACACACCACAATAATAACTCAGTCAATTTACGTCACAAAGGTTAATAAACTATATATTCTTGGTGGGGAAATACAGGAGCAGGTTTGTACAGATTTATGATGCTGTATGACATCATCTCAATTTTGGTGGTATGACATATTTTGCTGGTGACTGACCCAAAACATCTTGAAAGCAGATGGATGTTATGCTGAAAACAAATTGAAGTTTTGTTGAAAAACTTTTGGAGACATTGGATGTACTGGCCTGCCAGTGAGCAGTAGTTGGGGGCTGTGAACTCCGCTACTTTACTATGCCAACCACTCTTGCCTTTAGCCTGATTTTTTCTGCTACAATTTGGACAAGCATTTGAACAATGACCCTGGCCATCACATCTGAAACAACACCCCATCCTCATCCTCTTAGCCTTCTCTTCATTGGTGAGTCATACGAATCCAGAAGATACATCCATAGCGTTTGGATCTGGAGTGGAAGATGAGTACAAGGTTGATGTGTCCGCAACACCGTGGATCTTGCCGTTGATCTTAATAGCAATATTAGCAATCTGCTCTATTGATTCAAAAGTGTCCTGGACCATCACCATAGCAACACGGATCTCTTTCTCAAGGCCTTGTTTGTAATGGCTAATGAGGGTAGGAGTTTCCCAACCAGTCGCCGTGGCGTGGATGTTGAACTCATGCATGTAAGCCGCAACCGTAGTCTTTTTAGATAAATTTCTTCACGCACGTTTGGCTTTTGATTTCTTTTTAGTATCAAAATACATGGCCTTAAAGTTTTGAACAAATCGTTCAAACGTTACTAGCTGAGACTTTTTGGGATTGAACAACCCTTCTGTCAATGGTTGCGCCCAGCTGCTAGCAGCACCAGTAAGGTAGGATAAAGCAAACACTACTTTACTACATTCATTGACAAATTAGGATGGATGGGCTAACATGTAAAGCTGAACTTGGCTAGCACAAATTTTGGCGGGACCTCCACAAGTACCATTGAATTTATCAGGACATGCAACCTTCGGCCCCTTTGGGACTATGGTAGTTTCAACGCAAGTTGCTGACGAGTGGGGCTGAGTGTTTATACTCAATGTAGCGTCCAAGGAGCAGGTTGATAGCATTGGTGAGCTTTGATAGCAGCAAGTCTTGCTTCTGCGTCTTGGGATTTAGCCTCTGCTTGTTCACGTAATGATCTTTCTTCAACCAAAGCTCTAGTAAGTTCATCAAGTTGCTTCTGAATAGTCTCCATATCAGCACGGTCAATAGCGTCAACGGAGTGTACAGTTGTATTGGTTTCAGACTTGTCGTTGCTAGACTCAGTGGTTCTGTACGTAGGTGACTTGGTGGCGTTCGACTGTGGTTGACTGGGATTCTAAGTTCAATCATAACTTCTGTATGCAATTCAAATACTAAAGTTTCAGGTCAAAAGTGTGTGATGTCTCTTCTTTTTGAGTTCTATTGATGTGTTTGGTTCTGAGATACTTCAATCTAATCTAATCTTAATCACCAATTGATTTCTAATATAAATCCTCTTCAATCTTCTGAATCTAAATCTAATCCTTGATCTTGTCTTTTAAATAAGTAGATCTGACAATATGTTATGATTGGTCTCACGGTTCAGTTCAAGAGATGAAGGATTCTAATCCAATAGCAGGTTTCTTATTGTGATTGTCAGATGGGAAAAGGATCTATAATATGACGCATTTACAACATAATAACAAGTCTGATTTGTGACAGTTGTAATAGACGTTTCACTTAGTGTGTAGTCATAACAGTAGATTCCCATATGTCCAGCTGCCTCTATCTCATCATGGATCACAAAACCAATTGCTTTGCGTAGAAGTGGCCAAATACTTTCAATCTTCTGATTGCGTTGAGAGGTTGTATAGATATGAGCTGATTCAGCTTCTTCAGGAGTAAAACGACCATAAATTTGAGCCAATGACATTTAAAATCCAGCCATCTTGATGATTTCAGTCCCATGATCTGTGCAAGCCTTTTGCGGAATTCCTCCAAGTTTTTCAACAATATCCAGATAGTAATATCCAATTCTTTGTGGATCATTGTTATTAACACCCACATATATTCCCAAGACCTTTCTAGACCAAGCATCAATGAGGCCGTAAATTTTAATTTGAAAAGGCTTGAGTTTATCATGACCATCTCTAGACCAGACATGATTTGGACCATCAACATGAAATACCCGCCTCTTCAATTGCCCTTGACATTGTGCAGCAACACCCTCTGGGTCAATTTGTTTAAGTAAAGTTTGGACTGTGTTCCATTTGACTCAAATATTATGTAATACAGCCAAGGCATTCGTCATGCATTGTATCACAGTATCACAATGTGAATCATGTATTATGAATTCCATTTGTTCAATCAGAAGCTCTGGGACCACTAGTCCAGTCTGGAGATCATCTTTCTTCCAGCTAAGTGACAAATCTGGGGACATCTTGCACACATCATACATATTGATCATAATACCTGTATCTCCCTTGGTCTGATCAATGGCTTCTTTCCTTTGATAGCCACATTTATTGAATTCTATGAGGAGTCCTTCTACTAGTGCTTTATCTTGAGGTGATAATTTATTGTAGGCAGTACTGAGGCCAAACATTTAAAGGCGGCAAGTAAGGGTTGTACATGGGATTTTGATCCCAATGCCATCAAGATGTGAGAGTGTTTCATCTCTTTGCATTACAGCTGCAACACACTGGTGTATACACTGCCAGCATTAAGTATATTCCTTGGTGGGAATATGACCTAAGCTGGGAAGATGATTGAGAGTATATTGGGTCATGAAATCATCTTGCACTGCACATCTGAGCCATAAAGCTTATGCTACATATGTGCAAACATCTGAGTAGTCCTGAGCTATAAGCTAAATACAAGTCCACTGAGTTATCTGCTCATTTAGATATGCAAATCACATGTAATACCTTCTGTAACTTTGGTCAGATTGAGACATACATTTCAAAAGATTGACTACATATAGCACAATGGCCACTTGGGAAATATTCATGGAGCTGTGTAACAGTAGGGGAAGGGGAATATGGTCCCTAGGACCCATATTCACACCAAGGAACGTACTTGATGCTGGCAGTGATAGTGTGCTCTTCAATCTCTTGATGATACACAGGATTGTCGTTGTCTTCAGATTCACAATCAGAGTATTTTTGAGCTATATTTTGATGCTGCATTTCAGAAATGTAATTTTCAATCAGTGAAGGAGAAGAATACAAGATTGACAAATGATATTGAGAAAATCTTGGTCCGGCTCTCCATTTTCCACCAAGTTGGATACAACCTATATAACATGTTTGATGAGATAAAGAAAATTCAGGATGGTGGTGGTGCTGAGGAGTTGATCAATGAAATCAAAATTCCGGTCAATTCTGAAATTGACCAGTTGCAATTTTGGCAAAGTACAAGTTTGACGCATAGTGCATGTAGCACATGGTGCATAGTACACACACATAGCGCATAGGGCATATCACATAAGGTGGTCCTTGGGCGCTCATCAGGGACACCATAGAAAACAGATATCTTGACTAGGAGACTTGTTGCTTTTCAGCAGCAACACATTTCTTTGCTACTTTGTGTACGATAGATCCACTCTCATCCTTTATATCATCCAATTTGAGATAGATATCATGCCAAAATGAGTCAAGACCAGATCTTATCTCTGATGACGAAGTAAAGAAGTTTTTGTCATTTAGTTTGGCCCTTGCTATTTGCAGCCCACACAAAATCCATGTAGGCGCTGCCAAAACAGCACCTACATGAAGGTTTCCCATGAAAAAGCGCCTACATTTATGATGTAGGCGCTATTTCCTTTTTCAAATGATGCATGTACAGGCTGAAAAACCAATGTAGGAGTCATTTGTGTATGCCTACATTCTAAAAATGAAATGTAGGCGTAAATTTGAAGCGCCTACATTGTGTAGGCGTCACAAAAATGTGCCTACAGCTTTTTTTTGACTGTAGGCGTAATTTTTGTGCACCTACATATGTTAATACCAACACCCTTATAATTTAATACCAACACCCTTATAATTTAATTCCAACACCCTTATGATTCAATTCCAACACCCTTATAATTAATTATAAGACCCTTATAATCATAAAACTAAAGGCACGACTGAGTTTCTCGGCGAAACTGGATTAAACACCTTAAGCCTTCATAAGCCCCCCTAAGCCCCTAAGCATCCATAACTCCCCTACTCCAAATGGCAGACTCACCCAACCTCTTGTTTTTGTTGCCTTCCGATTCCTCACCCCAATTCTATACCTACCCAGCAAGATCAATCCACAATACTATTGTTTGCTATGCTTTGAGATTCACCACCACAACTCAATCGTAGCAACATTCTTGTGGACAGCTTTAACGCCTGTCGTGCTTTGATATTCACGAAAACAATTTATTCATTTCCGACCGACAAGTTTCAATAGCTGATGTTAAGGTGTTTGTCATTCTGGATTTGCGCCAAACAGCTGTTTTGAATATCTATCTCAAAGAATAACAATCGACAATTCTATTCGATCAATTAATCAAGCTTTGATCATACTCAATCTCAATCAAGAAGGGGTTTCAAGCTGATATCAAGGTGTTCAATATTTTAAGGCATTTTGAACAGATGGAAATCTTGACAATACATCTCAAAGACAATTTTATTCAACGATATATTGAAGATCCAACACAAGAGCATTTTCAAATCATAAAATTCGGGAACGATATCAGAATCTTCTTCATTTCTTCTGAACCGTTGGATTCAACAGTTGAAGTCAAAATTGAATTCCAAATCGATCACTGGATATTTGCTAAGTCAAAGTTGAAAATATCGATTGCCTTAAGACTCAATGAACAATTAATAAGTATCAATAAATCTTTTGCTGGAATTAAGAATGATATGTTTAAAGTTTTGAAATGGATGACTAATTCAATGAAAGAGAAATGTGATGAAGTTACTCAAACGTTTCTAATGGATTGGAAATCGGTTTTGAGGATTGAAAAAGAAGAAGTTATTACACTTGATCATTTTCTTTGGGCTTGGTTGAATGGTAAGTCAATTTTGTTCAATCCTCATTTTTCATACGAGTTTTGAATTCTCATTCACTGGATTTCTTTATACTATAGTCAATACTAGATGTCTTTGGTTTGAATCTAGGACTCAAGAATCATGATCATAATATCACCTTAGCGCCTGTAATCGATATGGTAAATAAATTATTCCAATCCGACTTCGTTTCAGAAAAAACTAAACATACCTCTTCATTGTCTTTTTGGCCCATTCAAAGGTTAATCATACACTTTCATGCAAAGTCAAACCAATTTCAACTCTAAATACCTTTAGTTTATACTCAACACATCCCAGTAATTGTCTCAAATCACCAACAAGTCAAACATTAGTCTTGTCATCCAAACGAAATGAAATCTCAAAGAAAAATACTTCATCGCACCAAAAAGGTGATGAGATTTCATTTTCTTACGGATCTTAACACTAAAGGCACAACTCAAAGGCACAACACGAAACTGGACTAAACCCTTAGCACCTTAACGCGCTGTATCATAACGTTCAGTTCTCATAAATTATATAACAATTAATTGTAAACCAGATTCGCTCAAACAGTTCCCACTCAACAAAATACCTCAAAATACGCCATCAGCGCGAAATGTCAAAATCGGGTCGAACCTGTTCCTGAAGGGTCTTTTTTACTTACCTACGGGCCGTCATCAGGCCACTTTGACGATTCTTCAGGGATCAAGAATATGAATTGAGTGATGGCTTCCTCATTTGAAGAGAAAAAGATCATATGGTCATTGTCGGACCATGACATCAATTCACGTTTTGGTATCATGAAGGGATTGCAAAGATTGTACTCAATGGTCGAGTATGTCATATTGCTTGACCTCCTTGCCCAATTACTCTCATCTAACTGCTCTCAATTTTTTCAGACTTGCCTGATCGACATCCATCCTGCTCAGAGGTACATGAAATTTGATAAAGGTCAGTGGCGTCGAGCGTTCTTCAGACGTACGTAGAAAAATGTTCATTTGGTCACATGATTGTCAATTTCAATCAAATCTGGGTACTTCATATCAGTGTATACTGGTACTTTACTGCCTACAAGTGAGTTGAACATCATATTCACAATGGCAGATGTTCAAATTTCAATATGCTTACAAGAACGTTTGATCCCAGTTCTCCTTCTATATACACTCTTCCCAATTAGCGCATTCCCACCACCGCGATGCAGTGGTCTGCTGTTGCTCTTGGTGGGGCAGTATCATCTTTGATCACAACCCTTGCTACAGCCACCAAACTCTCATATGTCCTACCACGTAGAACAACATTTCTCATCTCGCTAGGCGCATGGTCTGTCTTGTCATCTTGGATCTCACCGCTAGACCTACTGTATACATCACTGGATTTGATTGAACCTCACAAACCACTAAATTGATCGCTATAATCCAATTCTGTTTCTCAGTCTTGACTACAATACTCTTCTGGATTGTACCATCTGATCCGATGTTTGGAGATTGGGTGTCTGGCAAGGCCCACAAGTATCTTGCCAATCAAACCTTTACAGCTGCCTATCCCAATTTTGAGTTTGCAGAACGTTCAGCTTTGATCTCACTTTGGTTACTCGTCTTCCTTTGTAAATTTGTCAAATCATGCTTTTTCTTGACACTCAATTGGAAAATCCAATCCAAGTCATGGTAGGTATGAAAGTACAAGGGTGTTGGGATAAAATCTTTGGTGATATTCTGTGTTGTAATCACCCTATGTTTGCATTGTTAATCATGTTTGTAATGGATTTAGTTTTATTCTTCTTGGATACATTTTCATGGGTGAGACCTCCAAATCTCCTTTTTTGATTCCTTGTATGGCTTTGGAAGTTCCTGACAACCATCTTTCCCCAGTATGTGATTTGGAACACACTCTCCTTTGTTGAGACTTTTGATCTGGACACCTTGGTCAGATACCTTCACATGTTTGCCCAAAAAAATCTATGCAAAAGTTCTTGCTACCTCTGAAATGCAGGCAAGGCTCAAGCCCAAGGTCTTGGTATCTCAGATTTGGAATGCATTCATCATTTCAATCCATCACAAGCATTTACTGAGCATTGCCCACGTCCAACTTCTTCTTTATGTATGTTCTTGTCTCTTATCTTTTGGTCCATGTTTCTCAGTACTGATCTATTGTGCATTTCATCAGCATCAAGTCCCAAGCAAGAATGATGGCAAGTGTACACTTTGAGCACCAATGATCTTCATCTCACAAGAGGTCAAAGGACTAAAGGCCAAATTCTTTCCTCCTGGAACCAAGGCCAAAAGACAAACTCCATTCTCTGCCCAATCTTGGTATGTCTATCTTTTCTTTGTTGCTCTGATCACATTCAACTGGTCTAATGCAATTCTCCATATCATAGATCTATGTCTATTCCTCAACCATTTCCTGTTGACGTCATGCCTACCTTTACCTTTCTCACACCACATTATTCCAAAAAGATTCCGCTTTTGCTTTGAGAGATCATTAGGGAATAAGACCAAAATGCTCGAGTCACCTTTTTGGAGTATTCGAAGCAACTTCACCCAGTTGAGTGGGGCAACTTTGTACAGGATACAAAAATCTTGGCTGAGGAGCCTAATGTATTTCCCTCTTATGAGTTAAGTACTCCAGAGCCATCAAGCTCCTCTATTGAGTCAAAAACTCTGAGATTGTACAACTCTACGGCGGCGCTACGAACAAGTTAGAGCGTCAACTGGAGCAAATGGCCAGGCAAAAGTTTTGATCAGTGGTCTCAATGCAACAATACTCCAAATCTGCCAAGGAGGAAGGAGGAAGTCAAAAACACACAGTTTTTACTGAAAGCTTACGCTGATCTTAACATTGTGTACCTAGACAAAGACAAACAACGTAAAGAAGGAGGAGATATTCAAATCTACTCTGCACTCATTGACAGTCACTTGGAGATCTGATCTTACCCAATGGCCAAAAATGTCCCAAGTTCAGAGGCAAGTTGCCTGGTGATCCAATTTTGGGTGATGGGAAATCTGATAAGCAAAACCATACCATCATCTTCCATTATGGAGAATATGTTCAGTCAATCAATGCCAATCAGGATAATTATCTTGAAGAATGTCTCAAGATTTGTAACATGCTGGGAGAATTTGAAGATTTCCATGTTTCCAACCAATCACCATACTCATTGACTGGTGCAAAAGAATTCATCAAGTTTCCTGTTGCAATTGTCAAAGCAAGAGAATACATCTTCTCACAAAACATTGGTGTCCTTGGCAATGTTGCCGCTGGAAAAGCACAAATGTTTGGTACACTTGCTGTTGGATCATGTTCATTCATTGAGGAAAGTAGCATTATGGTCATTCTGCTGTCCTTAAAACAATCTTTATGACTACTTGAGGAGGAGTTTTGGAGGCTCAAAAAGTTTTACATCTTTCTGAAGATATTTACAAAGATATGAATACATTTGGTAGAGGGGGTAGAATTGAACACACATAATATTATCAATGTGCTAAAGGTCAAGATTTGGGTTTTGGAATGATTTTGAATATTCAAACTAAGATTGGTACTGGTATGTGAGAACAAACGTTGGCAAGAGAGTATCATTACTTGGGAACCCATTTGCCTCTTGATTGATTTCTTACATTTTACTATACTTATCCTGGATTTTACATGGACAACATTCTTGTAAGTCCTACCAATTATTTCTTTTGATATCATTGTATGCGGCAACTTAACATGTATTCTTTACCTGTCCAAATCATCTTCGCTGTTCAATGTTCCACGTTCACCATGGTATTCCTAATTATATTAAATTTCTTCTCATGATTTGTAAATACAATTCAGAAGGTCAATTCATTGGCTTGCCTGGTTGTTACAGCCTTGTTCCCACGTACAATTGGATCAATCATCAAGAAATGTAATGTTTCTATCTTTATCACTCTTTAAAAATTGGACGTTTAGCTTGTTGGGTAGATGATACATTGGCTTGATGGTTGGAGGTCTAAGAAACTGGTTGAGTACAACTTTGAGTTGATTGGGGTACACTTTCTGAACTCTTGGGAATAAAAAGTTCAGCAAAAGACATGGTCAAAGGATATGAAGAATCTACCCAGCAAGAATAACAACTTTTAGTTGGTGGTAAAGTTGATGAGAATCTTGACGTCTGTGGTTTGTTGTTGAATCTTCATGTTTATACTGTTTAGAAGTACCAGGATAAGAGAGACCCGACAATCTTTTAATAGATTGATCAGCTTCTTGTAAAGATTGTACAAGGTCTCATTGATCTTCTCATAATTTCTTTGATAGTCCTAAATGTGCTCTTTCTTTTTCAATAGAAATTTGACCTGGCCAAATTGGAATTTTGTACTTTGGTCCATCAGGATCCTCGATTGCTCCATTCTCCAAATGTAACATATATGACCGGTTTGATCAACACCGGAACCGCTCCGCAACGCTATGGATTTGGTCCCATATGTGTTGCGGAGCGGAGCCTCCGCTATAGGTGGGACCACTATCCAACCGCTATTTGATAGAAAAAATCTCTGATGAGATTGCGGAGCGGTAAAAACGCTCTTTTTGCGATATATAGCGCGCTATAAAGGCACCATTTTATAGTTACATAGGACGCTAGATAGATGATCAGGGGCAGTTACACACACTGCCTGATCAATGAAGTAGCCTCACTAGATATTTTTGATGTCATTGGATATAAATTATCAGTGACTGAGGAAGGTAGACAAAACAGTAAGCTAAGAAACCAATCAAAAACTTACCCGACTGATGATGGCCTTGATATCCTCAATGTTTAGCAATCGAGGTCTACAATAATCAGGAGTGAATTTGATATGTAGTTCTTTTGTTTGGTATCTGATTAGAAGCATCAGGAAATCCAGTGGTGTCAGGCCAAAGACAAGCATTTAGAACATCGCTGGGAAAGAACGATCGAAAGGTATCAGTAAAAGCATACGAGAAAAGACAAGGAATTGATTAATACCTAATCAAATCATCCGTTCGCGTTAATTCAGTCGGAGTGAGGGTAGTGCGTGGGTTATTGTTAGCACGCAGCATGTTTCACTCTCGCAATCACATTGAATGACTTCTAGAAGCTGTGGGAGGAATGGAAAAGAAAGTATGAAGCTTATTAAGTGATCTTTGAAATCAAATCGAATGAAGAATGTTGAGTGGTGAATGAGGTGAGTTCACTAACAAATGGTTGAGGTAAAGAAGCCGATGGGTCTTGGTAATGTAAGTCAAATTAAGTTTTGATTGGAAATCATTAGAATCGATTGTTGGAACGGTCAACTGAAAAGCTGAGGTAAAGATGTCATCAGAAATCAAAGTTGTCATTTCATTATACACTTGTTTGATCAAATGATTCAATCAATTGATCCGAATCTTGAGAGTGACAAGGTGAGTTTGGTGAATGTTGAAGCAAAGCAAAGTTGAATCTAAGAAAATTGAAAGCCTGATACGAAAGTGTTCTTTTCATCGTTCAAAGCGGTGGAATGGAAGGTGCTGTGTATGGCTTCAGGGCATTTTTTGGGTTCCCTCCGCTATATAGCGCAGTAAACACACTCTGGGCAGGTTGCGGAGCGAAAGCTCCGCTATGAAACTCATCCCTACTTGTGTGCAGAGCGGAGGCCCCGCTATATATATTGGTGTATATAGCGGATGCCCCAAGCGCTCCGCAACCACTTTAAGGAGCGGAGCGATTCCGGTATTGGTTTGATGACCAGGATTGATGTTATTGATTTGATTGGTGACTTGATAAAGACCGTTGTATTGGTATCCCTTGGTAGGTGCCCAAGGAGAGTCATTAGCATGGGGACCACCAAGTAAGCAGATCCAACCTTCAAACAACAAAAGTCAACATCAAGTAGCTAAACTGAGTTTGTAATCATAACTCAGATAGTGTTTTATTCAATACTTTTTTGATTTGATTTTGGTCTTGGTTCTTGGTTCTTGGCTCTTGATTCATCCTTTCCATCCCCATTGTTTGTTTTGGTTGACATGATGAGCACATTAGAGAAAAAGGAGATGAGTACTTTTAGGTGATATCAATATAGTTTATCTGGTTATGTTGCAATGTACTCAAGGGGAATTCATGAAATCCTTGATGTTACAAATTAAGACATACAACAAAACTTGACAGGGTGACAGACAGCGGCGCCCGCCGCTAAGGTGCTAGTTTTATAATCAAATGCGCACTCTTACATTTAATACCCTTATCATTTGATACCAACACCCTTATAATTAATCTCACCACCCTTATAATTTAATACCAAGATTTATATTCACACGTGTATAAGACCCTTATAACTAACTCAAGCGCCTACATGGAAAAAACAATGTAGGCGCTTAAAAAAAGTGCCTACATTTTATTTTTCTACATTTAATTTTTGGAATGTAGGCGTACACAAATGACGCCTACATTGGTTTTTCAGCCTGTAGGCGTCATTTGAAAAAGGAAAAAGCGCCTACATCATAAATGAAGGCGCTTTTTCGTGGGAAACCTTCATGTAGGCGCTGTTTTGGCAGCACCTACATGGATTTCGTGTGGGCTGCAAATAGCAAGGGCCTTTATTTATTCAAATGTTCATATTGATCTTGAGCTTCAGTTAAACCATTTGTGGACAAACAAAATCATTCAAATCTTTTTCAGAAATTGAAATCATTCCAATCAAACCTTCAACTTTGGGGGGAAATCAATTGAATGTAGTCAAAGATTAGGATGATGATAATGATTGAGATGATGTTTTTATAGAACAAAATCAAGGTATGATTTTGAAACTATGATCAAAATTAAAGACAGCCAGCCATGGGAGAGATCCTGTTGCGGGGGCCATTTTGAGAGAGCTAAAATGCTCACTTAATACAGTTTGTCAATTAAACAGAGATTGGGACACAGTCCAAAATTTGGACCTGTTTAGGGCATCACTGCAGACATATAAATATGACTTGCGTGTAAGAATCTGAGTATCCTTGGATGTGATACATTGGTCAGATCTCAGCTGTTGTGTTTCTTAGTGATATTGTTATGTGCAAAGAAATAAGAATTGATTTCTCCCAAGCACCACCAGAATTTCTCCGCAATGCTATGAATCTTGACACTTTTCTGCTGCGGAGCGAAGCCTCTGCTATGAGCGGGACCACTTCTATAAATGACTACGAGGTACTGGGTGGCCAGCCACCCTCTAGTACTGGGTGGCCCGCCACCCTCTGGTACTAGTACGGTACTTGTTGGCAACATACCGGTTTGTGAAGGACTCTTCGACACAGACCGCAAGATGCACTTGCTGTTGGCTGCTTAATGTAGTATACACGTGTAATGCTAGTTTAGTAATATAAGGCGATGAAGTAGGGGGAAGAGTGAAAATAAAACATGTTATCTGTTTGTTGGAGTCTATTCGACGGTAGGGGGGGATCTGTGATTTCTATGACAATAATAACAGCACGCCTTTACTGGGCAAACATCTGATTTTTCACATCCACCATTTTGACAATCCACTTCCCTCCCTGTCCCGCCATACTGACCACCTCCGCTGAAAAGTCAACCACTTCATCAGTGGGCATAGACCACCCTCGCTGCCCGCCTAATTCGCTCACATCGTAAATGTATTCCACCTCAAAGGCTCTGAATTCCAGACACTGCAGTCACACATGAGCTAAAATCGTTCGCCGTTTGAAGTTGATCGTAGCTCACACTGTTGTCCCATTCCCTATGCATCAGGCTGGCGACCCGCCACTCGTCCCCGAAGCTGTCAGTGCAGACCAAGGCATCACGCAATACCAGACCCCGCCCTGACACAGTCAACCCCGGCCCATTCACTCGCGCCAACCCATCTACCTGGCCAGCACTCGATGTGTCACGATCTAGTATTAATTGGGCACACCGCTCGCGGCCTCCCCGCACTATAACTCCGCTCAAGCTACACAGGCCAACCAAATGCTGTCCTTGCACCGCGCCCTCCTCAATCAGTAACACTGGCGAGGAGTTCCTTCCGGTACCTCCAAAATCCACCATCGCATCGTAAGCCCTACGCCGACGACTACTGTGGCATCGCTAACCCATCCGCATGATGTCAGTTACTGCTGAAGACAAAGCCAAACCGGACTTACCAAGACAAGTACATTCAATACACCAAACCATCTCATCGGCAGTCGTTCGTAAGTGCCAACTCCGAGTGCAGCAGCCATCTGGGCGATTTCTTCAAGTGGTGGTCAATTTAGCCTGATCTTGATTCTAACTGGTAGGGTTCGTTGGAATCTAACAAAAAGGTTGAGGTAGGAGTGGAATGGCCAAAGTAATCTTGCAGCTGACTCGCCTCTTCAAATACAAATTACCTCAGCCACCGACGCACATCCTACTAAGGCGTCAAAATCACCTTTTTCCGCACTGTTGGCCTTCTCACGCGAATCAACCCAGCCACCTCAATAACCGACCCATCTGGGCAAAATCGTCAGGCTTAGCACTCGGAGGCCAACAACCTCAGTCATATCTCCCTCTGCCACGCGGCCTCGCCAGGGTTCCTTAAAGTAAGTGGGGCTATCGCAATGCCTCTTCCATTATTTGCCTTGCCCACATACGACCTCGACATACCTTGACCCAATGGAACTACCTACAATGCCAGTCCATATACGATCCGTTCTTCTGTTAGGCAACCGAGTTAGTACTGATTCGCCTGGATAACTTGTTGTACGGTCTGTCTGATGTTGTCCCTGTAGGTCTCGACGCAATCACAGGGGCCAAAATAGTGTAAGACCTACGGTCATTACATTACACATAGATCAAAATACTTAATAATTAGGACTTAAACTTAAGGATGCTGTTTCGTTATATATATTGTTTTCAAATTCTACTCCTGGTTCCTTAGTGATCTGGGACTGACTTCCCACCTCATATCCTTCGGAACCAGGTACGTCTTATTTCTTTTCATTTTCTCTTACTTTGTTCTATAGTTGTGGTTATGATGGTTAGAGTGATCTGGGACTGACTTCCCACCTCATATCCTTCGGAACCAGTCTCCTTTACTGGGATCTCTGTTGGTTTGAAATATAAAAAGTCTCTTGGGTTCTAGAAACCCTGTCCCGCTGTGCCTCACAGCGTCCCTGTTATTGTGATCTCGAGTGAAGGTCATACAGACCTTACACTTTTTTTTTCTCAAACCCAATTCCGAGACACCGACGCCAACTTTACAGCGATCACTTCGAACTGTTCAATTTTAATTACCCCATACCAATTGAAACTTAATCTCATTCAATCCGAATCAACTCAATTGTACTCAATCACCATATTATCTCACTACAGTTCGAAACACCTCTGGTTCTCCACACTCTGGAGAACCATCCCGACCATTCGGTCGATCATCTTTTTTTCTTCGTATGAATACTAGGACTGCGGGAAAATCAGACCCAATTGGTCAAGCCGGACCTTTGCCAGACCCAGAGGCGATTATTCGAGCGGCTAACAAAGCTAATCGACTCGCCAAGCTAGAAAACAAGCAAGACATTCAGACTCAGACTCAGACTCAGACTCAGCCAGACTCAGACTCTTCTAATAGCCAGCAACCATCTCTGCCAGATACTCCCTCTAGACAACGTACCGACACCTTACTACCATTTAAGACCGCACCGCTGTACTTACAACATCTGAAAAGCAAGCAGGGTTGTGCCACGATGAGCGAGCAGGGCCAATCAGCAGCAGACGACAAGCCTATGCCCGATCTAGTTAGACTCGTTCTGGAATCTCAGCTTGCCGGGAATAGACGCATGGAAAAGCTAGAAGAAATTGTTTTAAAACTTGCAGAAAATCAGACCAATGCAGCAGCAGACGCAGCGACGACAGTATCTAGAGAGGAGGGCAGCATCGACCTCACGAGATTCCGCACAGCTGATGGACCTGTCTTCAAGGGTCCGTATCACGATGTCGAAGCTTTCTTGACGTGGTTTTCATCCTTGAAAACTTTCTTTCGTACCAAGGGCGTCATACTAGACAAAGATCGAATCACCTTAGTCGGCAACTACCTTACTGAACCAAACGCTCATGCCTTCTACGAAGGAGGATTCGACAGATTCATCAGAGGTTCTTGGCACTCATTTGTGAAAACTCTTTTCGCAGCATGCTTGCCTAACGATTGGATGGACAAGTTGTACGAGAAAGCCCAGCACTTACGCATGTCGTCGTACGAGGACTTCAAAACTTATAGTACTCGAGCTCGTACAATTCAGAACTTGATCAATTTTGATGACGTCAAGTTGGACGATTACCAGTTAGCAAAGTTCGTGGAGTATGGTATGCTAGAAGAACTCAAGGCTGGAGTGAAGCTGTACTGGGGATATACTAAGGCCGACAAGGATTTCACTTACCATCAGTTCGAAAGTCAATGTGAAACCTTATATGACTCACTCATCGCCTCAAGAATTATCAACAAGAAGTCTCGGGTCGCCGCGCAGCCCAGCTCTTTTGGGCCGACTCGACCCCATGTAGCCAGCACCTCATCGTCTTACACTTCAGCACCAAGATTGACCGACGAAGAGTATCAGTGGAAGATCGCATCGTATCGTGATGTGTTGGGCATCTGTCATTTCTGTAAAAGCTATTGTGGAAGCGAATACCGTGCTTGCAAGGGACATTACGTCAGACAGAAGGTTTCGTTCCCTCCAGGATACGTGGCTCCACCAAAACCAGCCAACTACGTGCCTCCAAGGGCTCGGTCATCGCCTCCATCTTCAGCGCCGACAGCAGGACGAGCTACCTTACCTCCAGCTGGCAGACCACCAATCTCGTACGCCAAGGCAGCCGCGACCGCCGAATTTCCAGAACTTGATCAAGCTTCGGTCGCTGCGTTGCAAGCTTTGGATGAGGAACTCAAACAAACTGAAAGAGAAGAGTGCGTACCCAAACACAAAGCTCCTCGTGTCATTATCGAACTCATGTGCAATGGCAAACAATTGAGAGCCTTAGCTGATCCAGGGGCCGAAATTAATTTATTAACAGATCAAGCGGCGGAAATGCTTAAACTTCACCGTCGCCAATTGGTTCGGCCTACGCAGCTAGGCTTGGCAGTTACAACCAACTCCCCTCCACCGTTGTTGACACACTTCACGATCGCAAATCTTTCGGACGAGGTATCAGGGAGAAGATTTGACAGAACATTTTTCAAGTTAGGAGATGTGGGTGGCGAGTTTGATATGATTTTAGGCACCCCCTTCTTTAGAATCTTTCAATTCTCTGTGTCTGTCTGCCAAAGGGCCATTGTTTGCGAGCAAAGTGGAATGAAAATTATTGATTATAGGCGTTTGATTGAGATGAAAGAGAGAGAGTTGCGTGAGAATGTGCCGCGGATTGTTGAACCAGTGAGAGTGACAGAAGGTTGGGAGGCAGAAGTGAGTAAGCGTGAAAAGGCTTTATCAGCAGCAAGTTTGGCAGAACAAGAGCGAGGAGAGATATTAGAGAGAGAATTTTTTGAGGAATTTAAAGATTTATTTCCGTCCGATATACCAGCAGTTTCAGACAAGGCTGAAGAGGAAGGCTTGTTTACGGATGGTTCATTTCCCGAGAAGATGCAAAATGAAAGCTCCAAGATCAGACACAAGATTATCCTCAAGGATCCAGAGGCAGTCATCAAGGAGAAACAATATACTTATCCGGTGAGACATCTGAAGTCTTGGCAAGCTCTGATTGATCAACATTTAGCCGCTGGAAGAATACGTCGTTCAACGAGCCAATACGCTTCGCCCAGCCTGATTATACCGAAGAAGGACCCTAACGAACTTCCAAGATGGGTATGTGATTACCGCGTCTTGAACAGTCAGACCGTGAGGGACCGTGCTTCTTTACCTAATGTAGACACGTTGGTCAGACTGGTGGCGAGTGGCAAGTTTTTTTCCATCATTGATTTAACAAATGCATTCTTTCAAACTCGAATGAGGGAAGCGGACATTCCCCTCACACCGGTACACACACCATCCGGGTTATATGAGTGGGTTGTGATGCCAATGGGATTGACAAACGCTCCGAGTACACATCAAGGGAGACTTGAAGAGGCGCTAGGAGATTTATTAAATTCAATCTGCGTGGTTTACCTTGACGATATTGTGGTATTTTCAAACTCAGAAGAAGAACACATCAAGAATACACGGTTGGTTCTTCAACGTCTCCGAGAAGCAAACTTATACTGTAGTCGGAAGAAGACCAAAATTTTTAGGAGTGAAATTAAATTTCTAGGACATTGGATTTCAGGGGAAGGTATCAGAGTGGACGACGAAAAGGTAGCACAGGTGCTCAGCTGGAAGACGCCAAAATCAGCTAAAGGGATAAAGAAATTTTTAGGTACTGTCCAGTGGATGAAGAAATTCATCTGGGGGCTGCAAAAATACGTTCATAAGCTCACTCCACTGACCAGCTCAAAACTAGACCCGAAGAAGTTTGCTTGGGGGAAAGCGGAGGATGACGCGTTTGAGAACATTAAACGTCTAATGACGTCGTTACCACACCTCAAGAATGTTGACTTCGAATCTGAGGATCCACTTTGGCTTTGCACCGACGCGAGTGGATCGGGTTTAGGAGCTGCTCTATTTCAAGGCAAGGACTGGAAACTGGCTTCGCCAATCGCATACGAATCTCGCCAGATGACACCAGCCGAGCGTAACTATCCGGTACACGAACAAGAGCTACTGGCGGTGATCCACGCCCTACACAAATGGCGTATGCTGCTCCTAGGCATGAAGGTGAATGTCATGAGTGACCATCACTCCCTGACGTATCTCATGAAGCAGAAGACATTGAGTCGACGACAAGCACGTTGGATTGAGTTTTTGGCTGATTATGACGTAGAATTCAAGTATATAAGAGGTGAAGAAAATACGGTCGCAGACGCTTTATCTAGGAAGGATGTAGAAGACGAGGAGGTAGGGGCAGAGGGTGTAGACTGCGTAGCAGCACTGATCGAGGCTGGACCGGAGTTATCGCCGAGGGTCAAGACCAGGATTCAAGAAGGTTATGTGGGAGACAGCTTCTACAAAGCTATAACATCAGTGTTGCCTTTACGCGACGAATGCTCCTTGTCGGATGGACTACTTTTCATTGAAGGTAGGCTGTACATACCTCCGGTAAACGGCTTGAGGCAGGAGCTTGTGGAAGAAACGCATTCTAGGTTGGGTCATTTAGGTTACTTGAAGACGGTTTCAGACTTACGCCGTGATTTTTTTTGGCCAAAGATGGCAAAGGATGTAGAATTTTTCGTGCAATCATGTGACGTATGTCAGCGGATCAAAAGCTCTACGAAAGCTCCAACAGGACATATGTTGACGCCTCAAATGCCGCAATCGCCCCTCCATTGCCTTGCAATCGACTTTGTAGGACCGTTACCGAAAGTCAACAACTACGACATGCTTCTTACGGTCACGTGTCGTTTATCAGGTTTTGCTAGACTCATCCCGTGCTGTCAAACTGACACCGCCGAGAAGACAGCATCACGATTATTCACAGGCTGGATAGGAACCTTTGGCGCCCCACGATCAATCATCAGTGATCGTGATAAGACATGGACGTCGGGGTTCTGGAAAGCGCTCATGAAGAAAATCGGCACTGAATTTCACATGTCGACGGCCTTCCATCCACAAGCTGATGGGCGTAGCGAAAGGACCAACCGAACGGTAGGACAGATTTTGCGGACTTTCACCTCCAAACGCCAAGGCAAGTGGCTCGAGGCTCTTCCAGCGGTTGAATACGCCATCAACGGCGCTATCAACGTTGCGACGGGCAAATCCCCTTTTGAACTAGTACTTGGGAAACCGCAACGCCCACTCGTGGCACAACCAATAGAAGAGACCGATCCTAGTTCGTTAACCAAATGGATCAGCCTCCGAGAAGACACGTGGGCGGCGGCCAAGGATGCGCTTTGGACGAGTCGTGTGCAGCAAGCACTCCATCACAACAAACGTGTGCGCTCGACAGATCCGGTGGAAGTGGGTTCGTGGATGCTTTTGGACTCAGCAGACTGGAAAGGCAAACACATGGTAGGGGTGGCGAAACTGAAAGAGAAGTTTGAGGGTCCCTATCAGGTGGTGAAATCCTTCAATCACGGTCAAAACGTGGAGCTCGACTTACCGGAGGGTGACAGACGGCACCCAGTGTTTCACATTTCGAAGGTCAAACCCTACGTGGATCGGGAGGATGAAGGAGGTGCACCGTTAGGACGAGGATTACAAAAGTAAGTTCCTTCCAAAGTATGCACCGCCGGGTCTCTACTACCCCAAAAGTTGTCAAAAAAAAAAAAAAAAAACATACCTCGGCCACTCTGTGAGCACAAATTCTTCGACGTCTTGCCCATTAGGTCTTCACGAGGACAACTTTCACGGACGACCGGGATACACATTTGATTTTTTTTCTTTCTTCTCTTTTCTTTTCTTCTTTATTTCACTTTATCATTTTAGTTTCTTTTTTTTTTTTTTCTTTATTTCTTTCAATTGAAGTTATGGTTTTTTTTTTGATTTTCTCATTTCTTTTTTCTTTTAAATAGAAACCTTTTAGTATGATTATGTTTTTTTGCTTTTCTATTTCTTTTTTCTTTTTACTTTTTATCAACTTATTGACGTCTATCCTTTTCATAGGAGGGAAGACTGTAAGACCTACGGTCATTACATTACACATAGATCAAAATACTTAATAATTAGGACTTAAACTTAAGGATGCTGTTTCGTTATATATATTGTTTTCAAATTCTACTCCTGGTTCCTTAGTGATCTGGGACTGACTTCCCACCTCATATCCTTCGGAACCAGGTACGTCTTATTTCTTTTCATTTTCTCTTACTTTGTTCTATAGTTGTGGTTATGATGGTTAGAGTGATCTGGGACTGACTTCCCACCTCATATCCTTCGGAACCAGTCTCCTTTACTGGGATCTCTGTTGGTTTGAAATATAAAAAGTCTCTTGGGTTCTAGAAACCCTGTCCCGCTGTGCCTCACAGCGTCCCTGTTATTGTGATCTCGAGTGAAGGTCATACAGACCTTACAAATAGATACTCACATACATGTGAGCGTTGTAGACTTTTCGGAATTCTCCAAAAAAGATTTGTTTTCTTTCAGATTGATTCAATTCAAAATCTTGGTTGTGTTCCGGTGATCAGCCTGTGGTGCTCATATCTTACTTGACATTTGTTGAGAAGGCTCATTTCCATCTTGGATGAGCAATAACTGATTTCCAATGAGTACTCAGGATCAGCTCATGGGTCACTGAATACTCAGCAATTTGTTCAAAATGAAGATGAGCACGTGAACTATACCTTCCTGAGGCTTCATTTTTCAGTGAAGAAGCCTGCACAGGGGCGTCCCATTTGCGCTGCTCAGCAAATACTCAGTAGCATCCCCTGAGTGGATCACTGATGGGCCAGACTTCCCTCAGACTTCCTTGCTAAGGAATGAAGCCTGATAAAAGTGCCATCCCATCTGCTCAGTTTATCTCAGTTGCTCAGCTAATCCTCAGTGATATCCCCAGATAAAGTTTTTCACACTGAGGGGCTGAGATCAACTGAGAAGCCCCTCAGCCAATACTCAGTGACATCCATTGGATCCTTCTGATCCGGCTAGGAATGCCCCTGAGGACTAGCTGAGCAGCCCCTCAGCCAATGAGCAGTGAGTTCCTCCGGGGCCTTCTGATCTCAGGAATGCCCCTGAGGAATAGCTGAGCAGCTCAGTTGAACAAGCAGACAGGCCTCAGGCTTCATTCCGGAGCCATGAAGCTTGAGGCAAGCTTGGCGCTCTGTGATCCGTCTGGGGGATGCTTCAGAGACTTAGCTAAGGGAATACTCAGTTCAGCTCAGCCCCTAAGCTATACATTAGTGGCATTCCTTGGAACTTATTGAACCAGGGAATGCTGCTCAGGATCAGCTGAGAAGATGGATCAGGCCTTCCTCAGACTTCTTTGCTCAGGAATAAAGGCTGAGGAAGGCTTAGTTTGTCTGCTCAGTTCCAGATGATCATGTAATCAGCTGACAAGCAGAAAGAGCAGGGAAACAAATTGGAAACATATGGGAAACAAATGGGAACAAAACAGGAACATTTCAATGCTCACATAGTTGTGAGCATCAATTTTTGCCCCTGTGAATGCAGCCAACCGACGGCCCGTCACCTATATGACAGCGAGATATTTGTGTGCTTTGACCGGCCCGAATTCATCCCCGTGACCATTACGTCACCTACTATGAGTGATCCAGTCGAGGCCAACACCTCCTACTTGCTACGTGGCACGCTCTTACCTCGCTCCCACAACAGCCACACCACCCTTATCCTCACATCCACCGCATCCGCCACTTTCGACCCCAGGATTAACACTAATAACTTCTCTCAGCGAGCCTACATCTCAAGCGTCGGCAGGGTTACGGAGTGCCATTTTTCACATCAAGAACACCGGTGGATTGTCAGGGCTCGCCATCGTGACTATGACCCTATTGTGAGCTCTCCTTCGCGCCGTCATTGCCGCAGCTGACCACCGTCTACCAGGACCGAAACATAGTCAACTTCGATGTGGAGTACACTCTCCAACGTGCCACCATGCGAGAAATTGGTCTTGAGCTGTTTGCCATTGGGAATATTCTGGGCTTCAACGGTAGGATCTTTGGTTACGATCAGGGCCACGGTCGATGGATCATACATGTATGTCTGCACCTCATAAAGGCCCGCACTTGAATTGCCTTACTGACTCACTCAAGCATTGACAGTTGACTGAAGCAGAACCAATGCAACCATGGGCTCTCGAGTTCAACGTCTGAACGCAGCCTTCATGCATGTTCCCAGCAGCAGTCAAAAATGAACTCGCCGCCGCGATAGCACGAACTGCTGTAGTTCGATTTCATCACCGTGTTGAACCTGTCTCGCCTCAGAGTTTGTAATGAACCCACACGTTCCTTCGTCTCATCATCGCTGACCTCGGACCTCGCGACTGATGTAAGGATCACTTCTAGACGTAGACAATCCCAGCCCTGTCTATGTGACCTCGCCCGGCTTTCTGACTCCTCGCATCATGCCTTCCCTCACTCATCGTGAACACGCTCAAACTCAACCAGACCTCAATTACTCTCCGCTGCTTCTCACCCCTATTTGTATTTCGCCACACATCTCCTCACGATTGCCAATACCATCTACATTGTCTAACACATCTTCAATCGCATGTATCTGATTTGTCATGAAATGGACCTATGGTTACAACTCGGGTTTCAGTAGCAGGTGGTCAAGGATTTGGCCAGGGACAGGGACCTCCGCCGCCCAAGGCCTATGCGACTCAATCCAGTGAATACACCTAGGGCGAGCAGCTGTTAATGCCTGAGTTGCGCTCCAGTCTCTCCAGCACCTCATTCTGCGGCAGCTACTTCAATTCGCGTCGCCTGACAAACCCCTCTGGTCAGTAACTTGATACAAAACGGATCTAGGGGGATACTAACTACCACGATCCATGTCCTCTCCTGCTCGACGTACTTCAGCAGAGTACCAACCATCCTTATGATCGTGCCAGGGCGGCACACTTCCGTAGCTAGTCCCGCGATTATACCTTCCCTGTCAGTGTATAGCACCCCGAATTGTAGCACCTCCCCTGACTGTCATGACTCGTCAGTACAATGTTATTACAGTAAGAGCAGACCTTCTGCTCACATTCGGAAGCCAAACGTTGTGACGCAGCCATAGTCACCACCAACCCTGCGCACCTAGGTCTGGCCGTACAGACTTGCGTCTTATGATCTCACCTCTTCCCGCAACACCAATGACATTCAACGATTTGTGGGCCAAAGCCGCCAGAGTCGGCGTGAGATGAAAGACCTCCTCGGCGGTCACAAATGTCGAACCACTCCTTGCAGGGCATAAAGCGTGGCCAACGAAAGCAACGGTGGCACCACTCGCAAGGACTATACTGTTCTCGATTGTGATTTCAAAATCCGATGAGTCCGCGGCGTCGAGTGGATTTCTTGCAATGGCACAGTACGACTGCCGCTCGTCCGAACCAGTCGAAGACTAACAGCTATGTCAGCTCAAGCATCAAATACGTAGAAGGGGAGAGAGCTCACCCCAAGTCTGATTGTGCCGCTCAACTCAATCGACAGGTCAATGAGGGGTGGCATAGTGAAGATTCTGAATTGATGTTTCTGTTCAAATTCTCGGTAGGACCCCTCGACCTGCGTCGCTAGTAGCTTTGAAGCTACGGTCAAATCTTCGCGCCCTTCTATCTTTCCATTCGCATTGGAGGACCCAATGTTGCCTGTACTGTCCCAAACCCATTCTGTACCTCAGATTGCCCTGAATGTCTCGATTCAGGACATCTCGTCGCGTCCAGTTGGGACCTTTCAGGAGAACATTCCCTGACTGATTTGAAGACATATCCGTCTAAGACTCCAGGACCATATTTGGATAGTGAAGACTTCTATATTCACATTCAAAGCAAAAGTCAGGCAGTTAACGTTCTTCACGTGCTTGTCAGCCGAGTCGGCTTGTCTTGATCAAGTCAGGCGCCTGGACGCTTTTGTCGTGCCATAATCCAAGTAAGTCTCTCTCTGCCAGTACGAACTTAGCTCAACAACAGCCAAGTGTTTACCCATTGGATCGCCCAATGCAGTCCCCCTCACTCTTCGTCCCCGTTTCGTGAGTCATGGCGCACCCTCGCGATCCTCGTATGACGGTAAATTTCAGTGGTGTTTTTCGACTTGACGAAGCGGTCAGTTCGTAGAGTTTTGGGACGGCCCGAGAGTGGTCTGTTGCTAACTTTCTATGCGTACGCAGGTATTGGGACAGTCCTCAAGCACTCTCCATCCGCACTGGTTTCCAGCCCCTATCTACCTACCCATGAGTCGTCGTTGGCATAACAAGTCTTTGTGCATTTCGGGCAGGAGCCAGCTCCATTTGGCAGAGCCCGCTGTATCTGGCTGACTGGGGAGGTGTACGCCAGACCTGAACTCCGTGATACGATGGTTCGAGTCAGGCCCGGGTTTGCTATTGAGCAAGACGACTACGCCTCTCAATTACCTGTTCCCCTTCCTGTAATCACGGTTCGTAGCCGAGGCTACGTATTGCGCTTTGGCCGGCAAAACTTGGATCGTTGGATCGTTGTAGCCTTGCATAACGTCTCGGACGAAAGTGTACGTCAATTCCCCTCTGGCACGGCGAGGTTAGCTGACATGTCTCTAGTCAGGGCGGGTTATTCACTTCAACGTCATCTACGAAGTCTCGACTGAGGTGGTAGCAGAAATCGGTGAGGATGTTTTCGGCCTGGGCAACGTTGTTAACTTTCACGGCCAAGTCATGCACTATTTCCGTCGAAGTGGGAAATGGGTTGTCAAGGTAAGCTTAACGCTGGACCGCCCTGGATAGTAGACTGACTGGGAGCAGCTACGGGCAGCATATTCGGAACCGACGGCGGGCCCCATTCGAAGTTTACATAGACGGCGAGCATCCAATTAAAGCACTAACTTCCTCACTCACCACCCCGCGCCGGGCTAACCTACGTAGCGTTTCGACTGAAATCCCGGGCGAATTCAACGTACTCCCATCATTCGATCAACTCACAAGCGTTTTGCCTTTCACGACAACAATGAATGCAATGTATTCAAACCAATCAAACACAGTCATGATAAATGTCTAGATTCTCAAGATCATCTCCAACCCTAGATGTACCTTGTAAACTCCCATCTATGAGTAGACCTGCTGCTTTCATTAGATCTCATTTCTTTTAGAGTTCGAGTTGTAGCAGCTGTATGTCCTTTGCTCTGCTGATATAATCCAGTTGGCAGTTTTCTTATTAGCAAGGTATGAGAATGGCTAGGCATGGACTGCTTGTACATGTTCAGCTACCCTACCCTACCTGGCTAGTACTGTACCAGATCAATCAAGGGGTATTAGCACATTCACATGGATGAGATGGTTGTGAGCCTTGCTAATCGTAGTTCACTTTTCACACTTTGAGTTGCTCTCTTTTACTTGTCTAGAGTTCGCTCATGCAGACTTGCTATGACTCAGAAGCAATCTGGCCAGTCGTAAATTTTGTTATTGAAGGTAGACGCCATAGAATGGTACATTGCATGTAAAGGCTAAAGTGACCCATTGCGTTGGTAACATACACGTCAACCGCCTGTAGCTACTGAGCAGAAAGTCCCATGGCAGACAGATTACACTCGGCCCGGCGAAACCTGCCTACTTCGAAGTACATCACACGTGAGAGAATGAAAATTTAACAACCGTTCGCAGGGTGAGCTGCAAGAGGAGAAAGAAATGAACCTCTGACTCACCCTATTGAATCGCGCTTTTCGAAACAACGTTGACCGTTTCGACCTCGTTGTTGCCAGCCAGTGACACAGTCGTATGCTTGGCCGATGTGCACCTTGATAAACCCACATAGAGTTGACCGTGAGCAAATACAGGCGTGGGTAAGACCAACACAACTCTCTCAACCGTCTGGCCTTGTGACTTGTTGACGGTCATGGCAAAGGCTTGCGTTACCGGAAACTGGGAACGGTGGAACGCTATTGGCACCGTTGCGTCGCCTGGGTGTTGTAGCGTTATACGGGGCAAGAAGACCTCTACACCTTTCTTCGGCCTGTTAATGATCAAGCAGTACAGCGCATTGTCTGACAAAGCCAGGATTAGTAAGCGGGTTCCATTGCACAGACCTCGGCGTAGATGTAGATTTCGAAGCAGAACTACTACGCATCCCACCTTTAATTCAAGGTCATGTTGCGGGAAACCAGAGAAGTTAAAGGAGTTGAGGATGTCGACGCTGACCTGCTCCGCCCAGTCAGCTTGCATCTCATTGATTCGATCCACAGTTTTATTTAGCGGTGTGATTATAATCCGCGCCGAGAAAAAGGTTGCCATTTGTGCCCAGGCCTGCCTTTCTAACAAAGCCGTAGCGTCTGAATAGAAAGAATTGACGACCGTCTTATCAAAGGCTGCGTTGACATTGAATGGAATCACCTTAACGTGTTGTAGAGGAATGCGGGCAACTGTCTCTGACTGAAGCTGACCATCTCCAACCTGTAGTAGCCACTTAGCAAATGATTCATTCAATAATTGGGTGTTATGATCATTGCTGCCCTGACGCAGCCTCATGTTCGTTGTTAGTTTGAACTGCGTCACGGCATTCCAAAGGTAAGAGTTCTTGATGCACGCCCGGACTGAGTCTTGTAACGTGCCCATTCTCACGACAGGCAAGATTTGGCGGAAGTCCCCCGAGAAAAGTACAGTTAAACCGCCAAATGGTTGATCCAGGTCCCGTAGATCCCGCATTGAACGATCCACGCACTCAATCGCGTCTTTGTTTATCATAGATATCTCATCCCAAACAATAAACCTTGCACTCGCCAAGAGGCGCCCAGTCGAGTCCGCTCTTGTGAAATTGCACGTCGATGTGTCGTCTGGCGAGAGGGGTATCTTCATGACTGAATGGGCAGTCCCCCCATTTATCAGCAGCAGGGCGGCTATCCCGGACAATGCGACTGCTAGAAAGGGTATATTATTTGTATGACAGTAATTCAGGCAGGTATTGAGTAGATAGGTCTTGCCGGAACCCCCTGGGCCATCAACAAACAGCATATTTCCCTCGTCCGACTCGATTGAACCTCGGACAAAGTCGAAGATTTCAATTTGCTCTGCGGTCAACGAACCGATTGCTGCCTCAAGCTGTGTCGTCGTCATTGGGGGCTCGCCTATTCTTTCGTCATCGTCGGTTGTACCACCACCAATCTCGAAGAGCAGTTGAAGATCGACATCAAACAAACCCACTTCCTCCAGAGTCTTCCCCATGCTCAAGACGCAGCTTTCGAGTAGAGATAGTCCATAGTTGTAGATCTGTGCAAGTATTGGTCTTAAGTTGGGCGAAACCAGTGCGAGTTGGTATTCACAGTCATCGCAAAGATCATCCATGTGGTCCTCCCAAAGCCGGATCGGATTGGCAGGCGGACTGTGGACTAGTATGAGGCCAAACATTTCTCGTAATTGTCTGCCTGTTTTCCAGGCAGGCGTCGAAGTGGGTATCTGAAAGCAAGAGGCCCAAAGCGTCCGCAGCACTTCTGAACGTGCGATGAAGTTGACCATTGACCGTCTTCAAAAAATCAAATGAAGTAGGGCCTTTGACTGTTGTTAAAAGAAGTCGAAGGTAGTACCTTTCACCCTGAGACGGTGAGGCAAAGTGAAGACGTGCCACGGCAATGGTATTGTTGATTCTCCGTATCCAAGCTTTCTCGCCTTTGTTCCACCAGTAATAGGTTGGCATGTCCCCGTAAAGCAAGGATCGGACTGGGATGTTTGTTTTTGTGATGATTCCTCCAGCGTTGCAAGTAGCAAAGAACTCTGTCAGAGTCGTTCGGCGGGCCTGACCGGAATCAAGTTGATTTCTCAGACTACTTGTGTTCTGGAAATACACGAGTTGCAAATCTGGCAGGTGAAGCATGAGCCTGGTAATGGAGGGGTAGCAACCTGAAAGTGAATACTTGTACAGACGCCAAATGGCTGTACCGTCATTGTCAGTATGTTGAACTCTGGTTGCAATGAATGTAATAGCTCACCTTCAGGAGAAGCTAGAGTTCGCCCGTCAACGAAATCATTCGGCTCGTTCTCAACCTCAAGGCTAACGACACTGCGATCATGACCCTTGGAGATGTATTTGTAGAGATATTTGATGGATTTCATTCCAAGTGTGACTTCCACATTGATGTGGCATTGAAACTTGAGAAGTAGAAAGGGATTGTACGGGACAACGTCTCGATTGGTGTAGCAGTACCCATTTTTCACAAAGAACCTACCATCATCCGGCCGCTTATAGCTGGGATATGCTTCTTCAGTGATCGCTGTCTCCGGTGTGAACTCCTTCGGGTAACCATATTTGCACTTAAATCCATTCCAGCAGGCCTTACCTTCGTAGCATGGCCCATGTAGCATGTACTGGGTGACGTGTTCAAACAAATCTGGTGAGTGTTCCGGGTCCGGAAGTACTGCTGAAACAGCTATATCAATTGCGGCAGGCGTTCGCGGGGCAGATGGGGTGTCGTTTATTAAAACGGTATGATCGTGAGGGTTTCCTCTCTTTTGGAACTCGACAGTATGAACATAAGAAACGTTCGTGCCTAGTCTGTCTCGCTTGAATAGGTCCTCATGCAGTTCTCGGAGTTTGAGTTCGAAGACACGTGCAACTAAGTCTGGTCGGTCATCTGAGGTTTGGCCAGGTAGAAGCGCCGCAGTGATTTCCGGCCATTTAGGGTTAGCCGTCATCGTCACAAAGAAGGAAGGAGGGCCGTAAGCCTTTACTAAAGCCATCACATCGTGATACAGTTCGTGCATAGCTCTAGGTCCGCCTATAAAGGATGAGGGCAGTATAATGCGTTTGCCAACGGTCATATCGTTGTTGGTCAGAGCTTCGGTTGCACCTTTATAAAGCTCGGCGCGAATTCGTCTCTGGTTCATCTTGAAGTACTTCATCCGGGTGTTCTCAACACATACATACATGTCTACGATGTACTCCTGCAACAGGCGACCACCCCGCAGAATGGGTGAGAAGACACCAGTTCGGGTGAAGAGGGTGTAGGCGGCCCACTCAAGATTGGAGACCTTTCCGCTCTTGCCTGGTATGCTCAATGTCAGCACAGTGCCCCCTAAGATTTGAGATGGAAAGGCGTACGTTTGTTATTCATGTGCCGGTAATGTTCGTCCCAGCCGTGTGACCCAAACATGAAGAAGATGGGATACCTCAGGGAGAAATAGTTGGTGTTCAACTCGCAAATCCGTTGTCATGGGCCATCGTGGCGTCGTAGAATGATATCGCGGTCTTTTGATCCTATCTTGCCGTCGCCTTCAATGACGGCTGCAACCTCATTGCATGTTGGAAAGTTGTAGCGATTTGGGTCTCAACCATTCAATGCCATTGACTTTATTTTGATTGTTTTGATAGCAGCTCCGTCAAGGATTTGCTTGGCAGACTTGTACAATTTCGCGAATGGATTATGCCGATAAAGAAAGTTCTGTAAAATCTTGATGATTCCTGGCTCGAGGCCACCTCCAGCTCGGGCGTTTCGGTTCATTGCTTCATCTTCGCCTTGATCACCATACATGAAGATTTGCGCAAACTTCCTTGTCGCACCCGGGGTTGGTAAAAGGGAACCAATTTTGTGAGTGAGGCGGCCGACAATCGTGTAAGTCCAGGAGCCACCATTACCAGCTACAGAGACGTCTTGCTTAGTACCAGTAGAGGCGAAGGAGAGGGCGTTGTTATAGCGGCGAATTTCCTTTCTGAAGTCCTTGGAGGCTAGGGAGGTAAGTCAGCAAAGAGCAAATTGGGAGAAGGGGAGTGCTTACCTCGGTCCTGGTCAGAGAGAAGGTGCTTTAAAAATTCGGGTGTGAGTTCATTCTCATGGGTAGTACTGGGCAGCTTGACCGCACCCTCCTGGCAGCAGGCGGCGTATTGTGTGGTTTCAGCGGTGAGAGTGCCGCGTTGGCGTTCCAATTTCCAGTGCAGTGCTCCGCAGTAGGAGCACGGGTCGTCGCAGGCGCCGATGTTGTACGGCAATTCTGCTCCAAACCGCGCTTTGATAGCTGCCTCGGTGTTCTCTTCTGCATTGCGTACGGCGGGACCGTGGTTAACCATGAAGCCTGAAAGCGACACACAGGGGTATTCTGACAGGTTGACTTTTGGATGGGAGTATGTTGGTGCGGAAGATAAGTAGCGTTGACAGCGAGGTGGTGATGGGCAGACATGGAGCGGATGAACCTATTAGGCGGAATTCGCGTCAGTGATCTGTGGAGTCGTGCTTTTCCTGTTGGTGAAGCCAAACAATGTTGGCAAACAGTTTAGAATGTGAGAAGGGAAAACAAAGCAGTAAAGTGGACTGGAGAGGTGGATATTAAGTTTGTAAGGGGATTGCCGGTGGGCGAGAGATGGCAAGAGACTCGGCACAAATGGAAGTGTGGCTAGGAACAATTATTGCAGGCCAGTTTCAAATCGGGCGTTATATTTCGTCTACCTCGCGGGACTTTGGCACGGGTTGATTTAGTAGATTATTAATTTCGAATGGGACTCGTTTGTTGTACGGCTGCCTGAAGACACATTGGCGTAGGGTCACACAGAGGTGGATTATCAACAATCTATAAACATTTCGTACGGACTTGTTAATAGGTATATACACTATGCACTCTATCAACAAAAGAAAAGTAATGCATCAAAAGCCACGATCACGGTTCAAGTACAAAGCAATGAATAGATCATTCCTCCATCTCCCAATCATTATCTTCCTCAGCAGCATCTTCATCGTCTTGTTCAGGCTCTTCTGGGATGACGACGACCTTGGTGGATGCCTTGCTCTTCTTGGCTTTTGCAGCCGGGGCCTTCTTGGGTGGCGCTCGCTTGACAGCCGTTGCAGGTTGAGCAATGGTTGTTTCCGGGTCGGACATGTTAGCATCTGGCAAAGGCGACTCGATGGAAGGATCGTCCAAGACCTCTTTGGCTTTACCCTTGCCCTGCGTGCGTGGAGTTTTGGAAGTTGTTGCAGGCGGTTTGGGTAGATGCCTGGAAAGATAGATTAGTAGAGGAAGGAGACTGTTGAAGTAGTTAGGGACGCACTTAGCAGGTCGAGTTCGCCGGCCGGCAGCAAGTGGGGAGGGAATGGGCTCCTCAGCTGCTGCAGCTTTCCGTTTGTTGGACGCTGTTGCAGCTGGCGCCGAAGACGGACCAGCGACGGCGTTGGTGGGAGTGACTGGAGTCGGAACATGTCTATAGAGAGCAGTAAGCTTCAGGGTGAGGAAGGGGAGAGAGCAGGAGAGGCTCACTTCGCGGGCCTGACGCGCCCTGCCGGTGTGACGTGGCCAGATGGATCAGTTTTCGTCGCACCACTACCTTCGTTGCCTGTACAGGGACTGACAGACGTAACCTGGGGGAGGGGAAAGTGATGAGCCGAAGCAGCAAGACGTGAATGCGTTGTAGGCTCACCTCGACAATGAATCTATTGGCCTCAGAATCGAAATCAACGATAAAGCCAGATATTAAAGTTTCCCTTCCAACCTGTACCAGCTTTTGACTTTGTTCCATGTTTCGAGTTGGGCGGATTCTGTACTCAATCTCGAAGTATTGGTTTTTGCGTGCCTACAAATTGGGATCGAAATAAGTTAGAGAAAGAATGTCGAGCACCAAAACAAATGCCATCGCTCACTTGGGGCTGATAATCAATATGTTTCATGACGAAGCAAAGTACAGACTTGGTATCGTCATCAGCCGGCATGGTTCTGCGACTGGATACGATACCAAGGCCGGTGAGGGCAGTGTTGTTATGGAGAACACCGGTGAACGTCTCACTAGTACCAACAAATATTTTATGGTCTGCTTCGTAGTACATGTTGAAGTCGGCGGTGTCCTTGACTGGCAGGAATCGAGCCTTGGTAACAAAGCACTCGCCTTCGTGGGGTACTTCAAGAGGGGAACAGTAAGCTGTCCATTTACCGTCATATTCCTTGTTGTTATCCGAGTTCCACCCTTTTGTAGTGATAGCAACGGTACATGCCCGGTATGAATAGTTACGGCTGTCGGACGGTGGGAGCTGCGGGTCGGAGTCAGTAAAGGATGAGGAAAGAGATTGCTGGAGTACTGACCAAAGCACCGGTTTCGACAACACCTGAGATCGTGAGGACGTGGGATTGCTTGAGGGGAATGTTAGAAGTAGACATGGATGTTGAATGCTGAGAAATTGCGCTGAGTTTGTATAAATGTACGGTAGATGAGACCAAGAGATAATCGATGCGGGTCGGTGAACAGATTGATATGAGAGTGAAAGCTAAACAATGTGGATGCGAAAGTATACAGATAGAGATGGAGAGTGAAAGTCGGCATTGGTATTAGGTCAGTGCGTCGATGACCTTTATAGTCGATACCGAAGCTCTGCAAGGTTGTGTGGTGGAGGAACAAGGGTTGGAGTGACCAGGGCGGTAGCGCATTGACCACATTGGACATCGTGAGTTTAGCCTAGAGATGCGACTAAAATCGAAGTAGCCCACGCGTTGGTTAGTTGACAGAATGAACACTCGGAGGCCTGACCTAGGCAATCATGGATAGCTGCAAGAGGAGAGTACGTCATTGGCAGCGGGGTTGTGTAGGCAGGAGCAGAGTGAGAGTGTGGCGTAGTTGGGTAGGTCCAGGCTAGGAAAGAAAGTGTCGTAAGGTTATGTGGTAGGATGTAGAGGCCCTTCCGTAAGGAAGAGTTGTAGCCTGACCAGAAGTTGGATTTGAATAAGGTTCCTTGGCCAGGCGGACCCAAGGTCTTCCATGGGTTGCTCGTGGGGGCCGAGCTGGGTAGAGTCGGCTGCGGTGTGTCGGCTGTGGATGAGGGAGGTATTGAAATTGAGGCTGAAGAGAAGCAACAATCGGGATGGTAGACGTAAGTCTAAGGCTGAGTATAGCTTGGTATAGGGCTGAGTATAGGTTAGTATAGGGTATAGAGTATTTGGTAGAGTAAGGAATAGGGAAATTAAGGCTGAAGAGGGGAGACGGTTGGGAAGAACATTGCTTTAAGTATATAGATTTATGAGGAAAAAACTCTCACGCAGTTGCGGAGCAAAGAAATTGCAATTTTCGCGCTATGTAGCACACAACTTATGAAATTTTGGCTTTGATCAAGCGCGAGTCTGTGGACACGAAAGCGGCTAGCAAGGTTTGCAAATTGATTCCTTCATGCCTTTTTTATTGAGATCATCCTTTCAAGAGCACTGAAACACTGATAGTGCAATGTTGTAATCTGAAATCAAATGTTGACTACCCAGCTTCTCAATCAATGTATTGCTTGTTCTGAACCTACAGCTCCTCATATGATTTGCCTCCATATCACTCACTTAGCCAATACTCCAGAAGCTTCACTCACACATTTCAAGGCTGCTCTTTCAATTGGAAAAGAGAAATTTGAGGTAGTTCCACAAAATAAACAAAACAGTGATGTACCAACATGTGCCAAGATAGATCACATACAAGAGTGGGCATAAGTCTATTCAAGTACAAAATGAAATTCCAGAGTGGAAATGGGAATGGAGAATTAGAAAAAGTTGTGTGGTCACCTCAATTCAAAAAAGAAAGAAAGGGTTTTAATGAGTTTCAGTTCAATAAAAATAAGCATTGAATCAGAAATCACAATTCACAACTACTGATTAGGACCATTTAGATCCTGTTATATTTCAACTAACCGCCAAATATCCCGTGAATTGATTGATCGACCCTTCTGCTATCAGCTTATTTTATAGGTACAGTTGACTCTGAGATAACCCATACCCTTTTATGGAACCCAAAAAGTATGGGTTATCTTGGAGTATGGGCTATCAGGATTCTCTGCAATAACCCATATATTAGTGGTTATGGGTTATTGCAGAGATTTTTTTGCGGAAGGCAAGAGAGGATGTGATTTAATTGCATACGTTTCAAGAAGAGCAAGCAAGGAAATACAATAGGTTGGGCTGGACTAGCGTTTTGGAACAAGCTGCACTGAATGTACGCAGAGCTTGCCAAAGAGCCCTCCCACAAGATTTTGCTTCCTCAGAATCTTTGTGTCTGAGGTAATTTGTCATTACATTGGCCGACTTAAGGAAGTCGGAGTATGATTGCTTCAAAGATTTCCTCCGGACTCCAGGTCTCAAGGCCACTCGTCGGCTCATTGGTAGGATTTAGGAGTTCTGTAATGGGCATCATATTTTTTTATGAACAATTCAATGAAATGAGTTCTTGAATCTCCTGCTCAAGATCTTGCTGAGCAGATGGATTGAGACTCTATGGTGCAATATTTGATTTTTTTGTGGGAAACTATGGGTTTTTGGCTTTGATTTTCAAAAAAAAAGCTATGAGTTATGGGTTTTTGGCCTGTTTTCCCCACCCATAAAAAATATGGAGGCCAAAAACTATGGGTTAGGGTAGAGTATGGCGTATTGGGGATATGGGTTATTTCAGAGTCAACTGTAGCCAATCTTTGAAATACACTACATAGTGAAAGATGAGAAAACATCATTGGAATAAAATTCAATGGAATCTATAAATTGATGAATGAGTTGATCAGGTCTTTGTATAAGTTATGAAGGTGTATGAATTAAACTTGTTGCTTGACCTGTTATTTGTGTGGTTTGTATATGGAAGTCGAATACAATGATTTCAACCAGAACATGGTGGACAACATCCTGTCATGCTACTCAAGAACTAGGAAAATTTGACCAATTGATAAAAAATGTTGAGGAAGACAGTCCACACAGTCTGTATACGTTCCCTCCGCTATATATCGGAGGACACCCAGCCCTGACAGGTTGTGGAGCAAAAAATCTGCTATGAGTTTTCCCGCATTTGCTATATTTATCGGCGTATATAGCGGATGTGTTGACCACTGCTATTGCTCCGCAGCGGATGTATTGACTGCTCTGCTATTGCTCTGCAGCGGCTATATGCAGCGGAGCGATGGCGGTATTGTCCCAAGTTTGAGATCCAGGAACACCTTGTATTGGAAAACATAGGGTAAATACATTGAGGGTTCCGCAGTATTCAACAACTCAGGATGTGACACCTGGAGCCTGCCACGTCCTGTCAGGGAACAAGTCTGTGTGGAATAGTTCACACTACACAAAATATAATATTTTCTGGGCAGAAAATTAAATTATTGATACACAAAAATATTGAGAGGCCAGGAGAAGGGCAAAAAATAAATAAAAATATGCATCTTGTTCCCTGCGGTGAGAGCTTCACTCTCCATATTTTTCCATATTTTTACAGTCCGTATTGATTATTGTACTAACAATAAACCTTCATAATCATCCAATTACAACCTGTAACAAGCACTGAAATTTGGCTCATTAGTGTTTAGAGAAACTTTTGATACCTGAAAACACCTATAACTTTGTCAAATCTGCATCAAAACACTCGATTTTAAGTGCATTAGAAAGCTGAACTATTCCTCTCGAACTTTCATAAGATCAAGAACTATGTAGCTAGTATGCCAATCAATCTATGGATCTGTATGTACAAATGTATAAAAAAGATGATATCTTTTTCAGCAGACCAGCATGCTGTGTGGTCTTATTATGAGCTATTTGAAGGACAATTCCAGCTTACCAATGCACCCAAAATCAAGCGTTTTGGACCAGAATTGAAAAAGTTATGAGTATTTTCAGAAATCAAAAGTTTCTCTAAACACTAATGAGCCAAATTTCAGTGCTTGTTACAGGTTGTAATTGGATGATTGTGAAGGTTTATTGTTAGTACACTTATCAATATGGACTGTAAAAATACGGAAAAATATGCAGAGTGAAGTTCCCAACGCAGGGAACAAGATGCATATTTTTATTCATTTTTTGCTCTCCTCCTGGCCTCTCAATATTTTTGTGTATCAATAATTTAATTTTCTGCCCAGAAAATATTATCTTTCTTGTAGTGTCAACACCTTTTCCTCCCCATGAATCAAAGAGAGATAGAATGTCACATGTGTATTATTCATGATGCATAGTACTGGAAATCTGTGACATTACAAATACAAAGGGGTGTGACACAACAGATTACATGTGTAACACCATGTGATGTTTCACTGATATATTGAGTGATAACCGTGGTCACAGCTGCCAACTCCATGGCACTATAGCTCACACCGGGTGCAATGTTGTGTCGCATTCGGGGCTGCGACACGCTGTCGCTGCCTCGGGCACTCCACATGCCCCGCGTGCGACAAGCCAAATTTGGCTGCGACAACACACGGTGACCTGCGACATCCACCCTGCGCACCGGTCAAGTGCGACAACTGACCCTCTGTATGCGACAACTCACCCTCTGTATGCGACACACCAACCCTCGGCCCACCACGACTTCCCTTATTCCAAAGCACTCATTGACTGTCCACAACACCATACCTCATCGCTATCACAATGATCATATGTACTTGCTCACGCTGCGTATCGAAGAGATGTACAGACGAAGATGGGAACTCACATCCTGGTCAATTCGTATCTCGCGAAACCCAACTCAAACACCACCGCGCTGATCTCAAAGACTCAGACTCACCAGACGACTTATCAAGAAGCCGCGAAAGCTCTCCCGAACGTGAAACCAATAATCTTGAAGACTTGCTAAAGAAACAAGAAGGATTAGATTATGAGGCACTACATGTAGACGGGTCTGACTCATCAATTACTGGTGAGTGATATAGAATCGACACAATGAAGTCAAGTATCTGAGATCTGACCCTCCTTTTCTGTTCATCAGTGATCACCTTTGTAGGGTTATTTCTCAGTTGGCTTCACTTATTCTGTGGTGTTAGCGGTGTCAATTGCCAGCTTGCACGGGTCTTCATACTTCGAATCTTAGAAACGGCTCGGAATCCACTTCTAGACAATACCGAAGATCGCCAACTCCCAAAGGACATGCGTACCATTGTCAAGTCACTTTCAATTGGCCCTGTATTGAATAAACAAATCTGCTGCCCGACATGTTTCAGTCTTTATCAACCAGCCGGCGCACCCTGGTTATGTTCCTTCAGGAAGTCGCCAAAAGCTCACAAATGTGGCGAAGCACTCTTTCAGCTGAAGAAACTCTATCGAAGTCTTCGAGATAGGGGTGAAAGTCAAAGAAATCCCAGCGCTTTTTCAAACATGCCATCGTGTGAAATTGGGCATCCGCGCAACTTATATGTTACTCAGAAACTATTGTCATGGCTTTGCTGGTTCCTTTCCAAGTCAAACATTGAGCAGGAAATAATCGACTGGACCAACGAGCTCAGCAAGTCCTCCGAAACCAAGATATTCGACATCCAGCAGTCTGATGCTTGGAAGGAGGTCACTTGGCCAAGCGACCCTCCAACTGGACCCAAGCCATTGAATCTCATGGTCTCTTTATTCATCGATTGGTTCAACCCAAGAGGTAACAAGAAACAAGGCGCTCAAACATCAATGGGAGTTTTCGCTTATAACTGTCTCGACCTTCCACCCTCTCTGCAAAACCTCATTCACAACACGTGCGTTGCCGGAATCACCCCAGGTCCGCATGCACCAGATATGACGACTATCACTCATGTACTTAGAGATCACATCGACGACCTGATCCTTCTTGAACAAGGAATCATTATGCCCACCTCTCAATACCCAGAAGGTCGGCTAGTGCATGTCAAGTTACTTATGATACTAGGCGACATGGTGGGCATGCACAAAGTGGCAGGTTTTGCTTCTCATTCCGCCACTTTGTACTGCACATGGTGTTGGGCTTCTTCCAAGGATATGGATAAGATGAAGCTAGGCCGACCTCGAACAAAGGCAGAGGTTCTCAAAGCGGCAAATACCTCGAAATCAGCCATCACCTTGGCACGCAAAGACGAGATTCTCAAAGATACCGGTGTGCGTTGGTCAGAATTCAATCGACTCAACTATCGTGACCCAGTTAAGCACCTTCCACTCGGAATGATGCATAACTGGTTTGAAGGGGTCCTTCATCACCATTTTCGAATTCGATGGGCTTTTGTGATATATACACAAGAGCAAAAAGCTGGTATAAAAAAGAAGAGGCCGCATGGAAATCAGAAAGCCGACTCACTTCAACCTGCACCAAAACGGATGGTGTATGAGGAAGGATGTGGCAATGCAATTTATGACGATGAAGACATGGAAGATGGAGCTGAGTCGAGTGAATCAGAGCTTGATGTGGATCTTGAAGGTGGATGGGATGGTGGTCTTCTCTCCAAAGAAGATATCATGTTCTTTCGAAAGCGCTTGCAGGACGTCGTGCTACCTACTGGGATTCCAGGAATGCCATCAAACTTAGGAGACGCAAAAGCCGGATCATTGAAAGCGTCACAGTGGCATTCCTTATTCGCTTTCATCATTCCTTTGATTATCGTAGAACTTTATGTGGCCGATGATGTGGAAGAACTCAAGAACGATACGAACCGAGGTCAAATCTTACTCAATATTGCAAACTTAGTTCAATGTACAAATATAGTATGTGCTAAGAAGGTATCGGAATTCGAAGGAAAAACCTTTCAAACCTGTTATCGCAGATATCACGAAACATCAAAAAAAAATTTCAAGACGGTCCCTATTGTTTCCAACCATCACTATGCTTTGCATATACCCGAGCAAATGTTGCGTTGGGGACCTTTGTATTCGGTCGCAGAATTCTCTGGTGAAAGATTGATAGGGGTACTACAGAAAATACCAACAAACAAACGTCTAGGTAAGTCTTTACGTCAGCTTGTGAAGTCGGACAGATTGAGACTGATAGCTCTTTGTCCAGCTCAAATGGATGGGACAATCATGACTCGATTCAGTCAATGGCAGAGGCTGTCTGGGAATTATTCAGTGATCGACGATGTGGTAAACTCAGAAAATGGAACCAAGAAAGATCCCAGCAAGAGCCGCTATCGTATCAAGTTGGACGCTCGGGAATACGAACTCTTGCTCGATTTTTCACAAGTTCAAGACAACCAAATACAAGACTATCGCAATTTGCCTCATCCACCAAGAGCCAGGGTTTTACAACCGTATGCGATTCCAAGGGCTACATGGAGAGTTTCGAAAAGAATTGTTGTTTCAGTGCTGAAGCCAAATAATTGCATTGAATATAAAGATGAGGGTAAGACAAAGTATGGGATAATCAGACAAATATATGAGTATCAAAATGTCAAAGAGAAGTGGGAAACAGTATTGTTAGTTAGTCCCATTAATAACCTCTACCCAAAGGACCTTGAATCTCCTTCTCGTATCTTTCGTTATTTGATCTTTTTACTCAAATGTGTAGTTGGTCAAATTGATAAGCACCATATCATTCTACCCACTAAATCAGTTGTATGTGTAGCTGCTTATCGTCTCTTGCCTACAGATGTCTTTGGAATCAAAGACAATGGGATTATGCTTCGACCTTATGACTATAACTCACAATTAGATATTGTTTAAATGTATTGTAGTTATTTTTCTTTCTTTCTACTTTTGAAATCAAGATATGAACTTCACAAGAAGTATTGGTACACCTCATCGGCTTTAAAGTCAGCAAATGTGACCCAGACACTGAATGTGACCCAGACGCTGTTTAAACCTGGATGCGGACACTTGACTGTTTGGACTTGGTTTTATTCTGTGTTCCAATTGTGTTGGAATCTGTTAAAGATCTTTTTGTAAGGCTTTGGGAAGATCCTCAAAAAGATCAACGGATCAACTTTTTTTGGGACATGCACCACAAAAAGCTTAACACACCAAATCAATCAATTACTGACGAGAAAATATATAATGGGAAGAAAACAACAACATATATTTGGATTTAATGATTATCACAAGTTTTTTTTGGTGTTATTTCAAAACATCACAGGCAAGAATAGGAAGAAATAAGACAAGGAACAGTGTGTTTTTGTTATTTTTTTTATCACAAACGATTTTTTTGGCATTTTTTTAGACATTGATAGAGGGGCAAGAGAAGGATAATGGAAAATCAGAGACAATCAAAAGAAACAGGTGAAAAAAACCCGGACACCCTTTGTTTTACTCTTCCTCCTCATCACCACTATCATACAAATCACCATAATCTCCATCATCAAAGAATCCATCATCTTCATCTTCTACCACTTGTTCATCTTCACTTCCCATTGACTCGTCTTCATCTTCATCATCATCATCATCGTTGTCGTTTTTTTCATCAGGTAAGTCATAAGCCAGTAACTTTGAGTCAAGGTATTTTGCGGTGAATCGTTCGTCGGAGATGAGTTCATCGGGGTGGCGGGTTGACATAAGAGATTGACTGGCATCCGGAAGAAAGCAAACTTGTTCAGCGTCGGCTGTGAGACGTCTTTGGCCAGGGGCAAGGTTTTTGAACCACTTGCGGTCGTAGAAGTCGATTGGGAGGCCAGTTGGAGCTCGGGTGAATTCAGAAGGGACAGGTACTGTGGGTAATTTGCGAGGTATCTTTGTAGTCCCCTTACCGTTTGAAAGACTTTGAGCCTCCTTCTGCATCTCCACTTCAAGAGCACGGAACCACTTGCTGGCGTTCTTAGAGCGGTACGCAAGGGTTTTGATGGTTCGTACATTCTTGACTGGGTCAAGCTCGTCATCGCTATGTGCAAGGATATTTGCGCACAAGGTCCTGTAGCGCTTCGACGTTCTTCTTGTGTCGATACAAGTAATCGCACCTAGCCTCCATAAGCTGAGACATGAATCAGAAAAATGAAAATCAAAACAGAAAGAAAAATTAAAGTGAACACTCACCCTCTCCCGAGCCTTTTGGATATTTTTTCTTGCAGTTGCCCTTGCAGCACGACCAACCTCTTGTTTTTCAGCCTTGTATCTTCCTGCCATCACGAAATGTACATAATGATTGTACGCCGCAAGCATCTTAGACATTTCATTGACTTGATCACCCAAAACATTCATGTAATTGTAAGTACCAGTCGCAAAGAGTTGGCGAAAGGTGTTGAGACAAACAATCCGGCATGCTGAGTTGTAAAGAGAGTCGTGAGGTTCATCGAGGTCCGGTGCCCACTCCCGTATACCAACCTTCGCAAGGACACTACTCATGTAAAGAATTGACATCTGATCGATGTTTCCAAGACTCCTTGCTATCTTACCACCGCTGACTCGCAGTTCCTTTAAAGAGACAATTGATTCTTGAGCGATGAGATCAGAGCTGGCGGGATTCTCGAGCGTGGCTTCAACTTTGTTTGAAGAGTTGAATTTTGAGTAGAATTCTCTGAGAAGGTTGACGCAGGGGGTTGGAGGCACGTCGCTTTGTTTGTAGAGACCCCACATCATCTTGATATGGACATAGAGCGCGTCCTAAAACATGCAACAGTGAGGAGTCAGCCATCAATTACAGAATGACATTGCAAAAGTCAAAGGAAATTACCTTCGTTGTCTTGAATTTTTGGTCAATTTCGTCTGATTTGATTTGAAGCGGATGTTTCCTGCGAGGAGTCGGCGTCCTTGGCGTTTTGGGAGACTTAGACGGGGTGGTGGTCTTGGACACCTTACGAGACGTAGGAGTTGAGAGGCGCTGAGAAGGAGTAGAAGCGGTTGACTGGGTGGCCTTCTTGGTGGTTGATTTTTTTTTGACGGTGAGGCTGCCGACTTGAGTCTGGAGGTCTCCAATGATGCTTTCGAATTGACTCGCTTGTTGCTTCAAGGCGTCGGCAACTACAGCAGCCAAAGCTTCAGCCGTAACGGGGGCGGAAGAGGTAGATGTTGGTCCGTCAGACGAGTCGATGTTCATGGATGCAGACATTATTGAGGGAAAAGAGATTATAGAAAGTGAAAAATGAAGAATATGGGGAATTGATGGCGGAAGTTGAACGATAGAAGTAAAAGGGTCGATTGTTTGATTGAAGATGAAGATGAAGTGTAGTACGAGTGGAATTTGTTTAGTGGGTCGAAGGATAAAGCAAAGCAATTATGTTAGTCTTTATATAGGATTCCAGGAATTGGAAACGCAGGCACTGACCCAATTCGTATGAAAAAAAATCTTTCGACCGTTTGAATTCCCTTGAATGTTTGAATTCCTTTCAAAGTCCTTTGACACCTTTGAATTCCTTTGGACTAAGCGTACTACCTGAAGCTAAGATGATGGGATGGGGTGACGGAGGCAAATGTTCCAAGAACTTCGTCGGTTAATCTTCGATCGGATGGTCTATTTGGTGTGGGAATCCAATTGTGGCTTGTGAGATGACGAATGGCCTTCGATTCTTTAAGGTAGACCCTGACGTATGTAACTGTTGGTGGGGCTGTTCTGCTATGAACGCGAGACCGTTCAATGACAGATATGGCTCGGTCGAAGATGAAACCACGGATGGGTGAGTTGTCGCAGCCAAATAGTTGGCTGTCGCATTCGACACGAGTGTCGCAGGGCACAGTAGGGTGTCGCAGCCAAATTTGGCCTGTCGCACTCGGGGCATGTATATTCCCCAAGGCAGCGACAGCATGTCGCAGCCCCGAATGCGACACGACATTGCACCCGGTGTCAGTTGGTAGAGCGCCTGCTTAACACTTGTGTACGCATGATGTCCTGGGTTCGAGCCCCAGTGGAGTCAGCTGAATCTTCGTAAACCGCTTCTCGGTGTGTGTTGGATTTTATATCATCTTGTTAAGTTTATCTACCCAGTACAAAATTTGGTTTATTTTTGTCATTCTCATGGTCCTAAGGCAGCTTTGATGCAACTCAAACAACAATGTTGTTGTATTTTTATCAAACACAAATGATAAGAAAGTTTTTGAAACCCTGGCTGGACATCAAAGTTGATTAGTCTGTGTGGTGCACTATGGAGATCATGTGGACATGATGTTACATGTGTTTTATTTCTATACACTATCTGCTTGTTTTTCTCTCACTTGCACGTATAGAACTGGACTGTAAGGGTTGTAACACCATGGCCTCACACAGGTCATACTGCATAGTTTAGATGAGTCACTTGGCTCCACGTTGGGTTCCCTCTCTCCTCACGAACCCTGACTGGAGCTAGGTACAAGTTTCTTCAGTTCTTTATCTTTCTCTTTTATTTTGTATGTTTTGACTGTCGTTCTGATGCTTGGGTCTCCTCACAAACCCTGACTGGAGCTAGCTAGCAAATGGTAATATAACCAAGTTCTAGAATAGCTTTCAGTGGTTTTGTGCCAACGTGAGACTGAGATCTGAACCTTAGTGAAGGTTCTCCAGCGAGATCCTTACAATTTTTTATTCTAGAACACTTTTTTCTGCTTCTTGAAAATCATTCTGACTCTTGACATCTTGACAACCCTGCCAACCAACAGCCCGAACCCTTATGCCATTTAATCTTCCTTCAAACTTTTCCGCCAATCCTGAGAGTTTCTTACGCCGACAACAAACAAGTGAATCTGTTGGATCCCCTCCTGCACTGGCACCTCCTTGTTATTGTAACTGGAGACCACAAGCAAGCAAACCCCATACCCCTGACAAGACCATTCAAACCATTCTACCCTGGTCATTGCACTCCTTGATTTAATCAGACTCTGAACCAAGTAACACTCCTGACGCTAAAATAGTTCAAGAATTTTTCAATTCTCTCACGCCTCTGGTTCCCGGTAGTTTCATTTACACTCCCATGCCTGCTTCACGCGGAGGATTGTCGGATGCTGACACAGTCAAAGGTGAAGATCCAGAGGACCGTTGATCTAAGGATGAAATCATAGAGGCTCTTCACGAGCGAATGAGGCAACTCGAGGAGGAAAACGCAACATTCCAATCTCAAGCGGCAGCGGCAACAGCAGATTGTCAATGTCTGGATGCTCTCGAAGCAACCATCTCACAACTGGTGAAATGGCAATTGCCAGCAACCGGCAACAGTGGTGGAACCAATAATCCGTATGGACTGTTGGCATCTCATCAAGAGAACCTCAACACGCGTACCCCCTTAGCCCCCAGAGCTAGTCAATTCCAACAAGCTGATGAGATTGACGCATCACACTCGGTACCACCTTCAGTCTCTAGATCCCGCCCTGCAACACTTGAACAAGTGCAGGAATCAAACTTGAATGCACCTCCGGAAACTGCTACTACAAACCTACAAGAAAGCTTGAGGAGAGTCTTGCTTCAATCGCCTCAGGTTGCATTCATTGACGATACCGACAATTCAAATGTGAGGAAGGTGACGGCTAGTACCATCAAGATATCTGAGGTACCAAAATTCACCGGACCAACCAAAAATCCTGCAGCACTTTTCAACTGGCGCCGCCTCATCGACCAGTACTTCACGCTCAAAAATGCGACGGATGACGATCAACATCGTATCATCCTGGGTTCAGTTCTAGTCAAACCAAGGGCTGGATTGTGGTTTGTCAACTTGGCTTTGGATCTGAAAGAATTAACTTGGAATGAGATCATAAATGAATTAGCGGTAGAAACCTTACCAACAGGATGGCTTCAAGACACGGAGAAAGCAATCAGACAACTTAAAATGGATGTGTTAATGAAGATGTCAAGAGTTATTTTGGCAGAGCTCTTGATTTGTACAACATGGTTCAAGTGCAAACAACACTCTCACCTCAAAACTTGGCCGAATACATTATTTGGGGTACTCCGGATGTGTTTCAGTGGTGGATCAAAGATCGTAACCTCCTTCAAGTGGAAAATTTCAAGATGTCACCTTTCATTTTGGCAGCGAGTAATGTGTAGGATGTAATTCAAGCCAGTAACTTGGTGCCCCAGGTGAAGCCACATCATAAACAACTTCAACAATTACCAACCAGCGCAACGATCAAATTTGTCGTTCAACAATCCCACTCCCGACACGCGCACAGCTGATCAGCGAGCGGATAGCGCTTGGCGCTACCATCAATACATGAGACATCTGGGATTATGCGGCTATTGTTGAACTCAACGTGGCAACTCTCAATGCTGAGGCCCAGCAAAGGGAGTGTGTGTTACGGTGCCGGAATCCTTCAATCCAGGTCCCCGACCTGTACACCGTCAAGAAACGAACATCAACCCTTGGATCCGCCCAACGGCGACCCCGCCAAACAGACCAGTGGGACTGCCCGGCGCCGCTACAAACAAACCCGCCGGTCGGCCACCATCAAACTCAACTTTAATAGCAAGCATTCAAGAAAATGAAAATTGGTCATCTCCAGATCTTTTTGCTGAAGAAATCACACAATATGAGGAAGCTGATCGAGTCTTAGTTACTCATTTAGCCAAAGAAAAGGAAGACTCAAGGTACGCAGAGCTACCTTTTTCTCGGACTAAATCAATCATCCTCAAGCTGAAAATTAATGGGGTTACGTGCGTGCATTGATTGATTCCGCAGCAGAAACCAACTTGATGTTGGATCGACTGAACAAACAAGCACAAATCTCAAGGCGACCACTAGTGGCACCAATTGAAGCACGCCTAGCAATTGATAGCAGGGCAGTTCAAGACAGTTTTTGCGGACAACTCATTGGAACCTGGCAAACGTAAATTTTAAGGGTGTTACATCCTTAAGATTTACGTTTGCAGAGTGACAGAGGCCGTAAATATAAGTTTTACGGCCTTGTAATTTCAGGGCCAACGCCTGAAAAGTGTCTTCTTTTTTTGGAAATGATTGTTTTTTTAAATGTTTTTCAGTTCTTTCAAATGTTTGTTTAAGGTTTTGATTTGCTGAATAAACTGGCAGAAGAAATTAAAATTAGACCCTCGATCTTCTTCTCGTCGTTTCCCATCCCTTTCCCTCCTTCTTTTCTCCTATAATCATCCATTCAAAATTATGCCTTGCGCCTCTGAGAGAGCAAATGTCATCCGCGATCTCACCACCTTATGCATGTTGGCGCATATGGACTCTACGATATACCTACCCGGCGAAGACCATATTGAACCCAGCAATGGGCAAATGATATTTCCAGACAGCAATTTAATGGCGACTCTGTATAGGCCGGTTCGGATATTTTCTTCGTTCACAATTTGAATTTAATTATCTTCATGAATAGGGTTATCTGTTGCTTGACCAAGGAAAGGATCACTGTTGGTGTCAATTGTCGTTATCAAAAGCAAAGGCCAGGGAGACGTCCAAACCCAGACTTTGACCAACCCGACCGCAAAAACCAGGACGACAGGCAAAGGAGTACGTGTTGCAGACCTTCTGGGTTTGACAGATGCACTTGATTATTGATGATCTAATGGTTGATGTGATGTGGATAGCACGGGAGGCCAAGGATAGGGTGAAGAGAAACAGTTGTGAGAGGGTGACATTGTGAGCCAGCCCCCGTGGTCGGATTTCATGTTGATGATAACAGATCCGTCATATGTTGGGGGTTCCAGGTCAAAGGCACAATCTTTGCTACAAAAACTTTGTTAATGAAGGAGATTACGAAGTTAAAAAAAGGCTTTTTTTTTGCAGCCGGTGGATGCAGGGACAAAAGCGAGAAAAAAAGGTACCAAAAAATTCTTCTTTTTTTGGATAATTTTGATTTCCGCTGTGAGAAGCTTTGATTTTTTTATGACCAAATGTCAGATCACAAGGTTGTGAACCAGCTCTAGAGCTTGTTTGCAAAACTTAAAATTTTAAGTGACTGAGCAGGTTGTAAACTTTTAAGAGGGGCTGTAAAACCTGTTCTTGAACTGCCCTAGTGGTGATAGTAAATCATTCCTTTTCAAAGAATTCTGCTTTGCAAACGTAGCAGCTCATGAAGCCGTGTTACGTTTTGGATCAACCTTTTTGAAGCTCACACCGCTTGGAGACAGATTTGATGTCATCTTAGGCACTCCTTTCTTAGAAAAAGTTCATCTTGATGTATCTCTCCACAATTGCACTGTCAAACATGTACCTTCAAAAACTATCTTGAGAGAAGGATGTGCAATGGATGATATCAAATGCAAATTGAGCCAATCCATGATAGTGTGTGTGATGGAGAACTTATCAAAAGTGAAAGAATGCCAAGATTTGTCTGGCCGCGAAGAGCAAATATTCAAGGAGTTCTCTGATATATTCCCAGAAGAATTGACAGCAGTTGAGGCAGGTGAGGAGGATGATTTCATTCCACCCAAAGGGCAGAGTGAAAACTCCAAGATACGCCATAAGATTGTGTCGACTGACCCTAACGTTGTGATCAATGAGAAGCAATATGCTTCCTCGGAGAAATACCAAGCGGCTTGGAAGAAATTAATTGACCGGCACCTGAAGGCAGGATGAATTTGATGATTGACAAGCCGCTATGCTTCACCATTGATGATCATACCCAAGAAGAACCCCAACGCATTACCCCGCTGGGTATGTGATTACCGCAAATTGAACAAGTACACGGTGAAAGACCGCTCACCATTACCAAATGTAGACAAAGCGGTTCAATTAGTAGGAACGGGGAAGATCTTTTCAATTATTGACCAGACCAACTCCTTCTTTCAGAAACTACTGCGTGAGGAAGACATCCTATTGACAGAGGTCAAGACCCCGTTTGGATAATCTGAATGGGTAGTCATGGCTATGGGACTGACCAACGGACCAGCGACTCATCAGGCAAGAGTGGAAGAGGCTTTAGGTGACCTGATAGGGAAGATCTGCACGGTTTTTATTGATGACATTGTGCTTTTCTCAGATTCCGTTGAAGAACACAAAGAACACGTACAACAAGTGCTTGAAAAACTGAGGGCAGCAAAATTATACTGTTCACCGGCGAAAAGCAAGTTATTCAGACGTAAAATCAACTTTTTGGGACATGAGATCAGCACTGACGGTATCTGCCCAGACACAGAGAAGGTAGAAAAAATTACAAAATGGAAGGCACCTTCAACTCAAGAGCAACTCTTACGCTTCCTAGGTACAGTTCAATTCCTCAAGAAGTTTGTTGATGGATTATCACATTACGTAGGAACACTTTTGCCGCTCACAAGTACGAAGAAGAAGAATGAACCATTCAAGTGGGGTAAAGCTGAAGATGACGCTTTTGAAAACATAAAACGCATCATGACAACCTTACCTGTACTGAAAACACTCAATTACGACTCCGAGGAAGACATATGGCTATTCACCGACGCGAGTGGTCACGGCTTGGGAGCAGTGTTGTTCCAAGGAAAGGAATGGGATAAGTCGTCTCCAATTGCTTATGAGAGCCGCACCATGAAGCCTGCTGAACAAAATTACCCTGTTCACAAACAAGAATTATTGGCAGTAGTTAACGCACTTCAAAAGTGGAAAATGCTCTTACGCGGACTGAAAATCAACGTGATGACAGATCACCACTCCCTCACTCACCTCCTGACTCAACGCAACATCCGCCAACATCAAGCTGCGGGGCTGGAAACGCTCTCACGAATTGACCTAAACTTCAAATACCTGAAGGGTGAAGACAACAGCATATCAGATGCATTGTCGCAATCAGAGGAAGTAGCTTGTTGTGAAGTGCGGAGCAAACTCAGTGAAGACACCTTAGCCAAGATAAAGAACGGGTATCCAATTGACACCCACTGCTCAAGACTATCAGCAACACTGCCTTTACGACAAGGAACTGAGGAAAAGAATGGGCTCTTGTTTGTTGACAACAGATTGGTTCTCCCGGACATCAACGACTTGCGGCAGCGATTAGTCAAACAAACACATCACGCTCTGGGCCATCTGGGGACGTGAAAACCTG
>NW_006768769.1:778115-784173 GCF_000204055.1 Melampsora larici-populina 98AG31
GATATGAGGGATATAGAATTCCAGATTTCCCCTTGTCACCCCTTAGCCAAATTCCAATCTCTGTTACAGGTTGTAATCTGAGAATTTTGGAGGTTTTTTGTTAGTACAATCAACAATTTTCACACTAAAAATACAAAAAAATACTCAAATCAAAGCTCTCAATCATAGGAACAATATGCAAATTTTTGTATATTTTTGTCTCTCTCCCAGACTACTCAATATCTTTGTGTGTTGGTTTTTATATTTTCTGCCCAGAAGATATTATATTTTGTGTATTGTTATATGCATTGTGGTTTTAAAAATATGAAAAAATATGCCAGACAATCGGAATGCATCAAAGGGTCCTCCCATTATTTTTTCATATTTTTCTGACCCTTGCCAGCTTCTCTATAATTTTCTATGTCTACTCAATTTTCTAAACTCCACGGTAAATTTGCAATTTGGCGTAGTGTGAAGCACAAATTCCCCTTGTCGTTGTTGACGGTTTGCCAACGTAACTTGGTTGAATGACTTCAATACCAAAGAACCAAATATTCCTAATTCTTCTCCAACTCCGATCTCTGTATTTTCCAAGACTTGACGTATCGAGTCGACTAAGCAGAACCTAACACATGATGACTTGGCAAGTGAGAGCAGAATCCATTTGCTAGATTGCAGAATACTGACGTAAACTCAAATTAAGAGAAAAGGTAGGAGACGACACGTGTCGTTTCTTCAAAGGCAAATCGTTATACAAAGCTTGCTTGAAATTCCCTCAGAAAAGATGTGCCCCTACGTAGTCAAACTGCTCTTCCTACAGCAGGAACCCTGCGCAGGTTTCATTTCGAATGGCTGGAATATTCTTATTTTCGCGCATCCCTTTCACGGACTTTGTTACTTTTTACGGAGTTCATCTTAACAAAGAGTGCACAGCTTTACAAACTAGGTTGTGGTACGTATCATTGAAAGAAAAGTATTGACAAGGTAAAGCTAGAAGAAAGAAAAGGAACTACATTTATGATTTCACAAAATTGACTGGCCGTGTATCCTCACCCGATAAATGCAAGTAAACCCCGGGTTCCCATGGTTTGAGGTGACTCTAAACAGCACCTTGCTGTAGGCGAACTTATGTGATTTGTTGAGTTCGAATGTTTGTAAGGTTGAACTGGGGCTGGAGATGTTGTATACCCCTTGGAACAACGGAGTCGTGCTGGCTACTGCATCCCCGTCATCACTCACCCCCCAAAGTTCGAACTCTCTAGGTGCAGATGTGATGTCATTCTGTGCTAATTGCGCTCCGATGTGCTCAATTGACAAGGCTGTAATATCAATGGTACTACTGAGCCCTATCCCAAGCTGCCCTACTGATCCAACGAAAGCCCAACAGTTTCCAGCTGAACCATCGCCACTCAGTGCAGTTCCGGGTGTCTTCGTGTTCGTGTTGGATGAGCGTGACGTTTTCGACCAAGGCAGATGCCTTCGCCAACTCTTAGAGGCAATATAAGACTTTGAAGTCAAGGATTGAATCACGTAGCCGCCGGTGTGCATAAAAGCAAAATCTCTGGGACCGTCCCGATCCTTGATACACTGTTTGAAAGCTTCTCGCGCCATATAGCTCGTTCGTAACCCGGTTTGCACTTGGTTAGGATCTTCTTGCGTGGTTGTTTGGAGTCCTTTCTCGACATCGCCTATGAGATCTTCCGGCCAAACCTGAACACCATCCGTTCCCGCGTGTACGTCTTCAAACCTGGTATCTGCAGCTCCTTCATCTACGTGATGAAGATTTTTCTTCACAAATGCTGGCGAGATGATAGAGGGATGGAGACTCTCTGCTATGTTTACCGCGTCTGGATCATTGAATGTGCCTCGTTGCTTGTATTTGAGACCCTCCCATCAACGATGGGCTGGTTACGTTTTTTTCAACGTGTAACGCGTCGTCCCGTAACGGGGTTGCGCTATCGGTTGGGGCCGGATTTTTTAACGTACTTACGGGTACGTTAACAAGTTCTGTCACAATTTTTTTTTTCGGTACCTGTACGTTCACATTTCCGTGACAGGTAACATTGGTACGTTACACATGATTTCTAAGTCATTTTCCGTTATCGGAAATATTCTCTGGCTGATCCAACCAACAAGTCATCTCATCATCATGGACGATGATGATGATATCGATTCCCATGAGGCTGTGACCCACTGGTTGCATCATCAACTCACCAGAGCAACATACAACACCAACTCACGAGACGAACAAACAACCCTAATAATGAACCCCAAAAAACAGCCCACACAAACCAGACGATCGACCTACCCCAATGGATGGCCGATCGAGTTGGATTTTGTCACCTCCCGAACTAACGTGAGTGTTCTATTGTACCCTTATGTATGTCATTTTTGTCCTTATTTTTGTTCTCTTCCTCCTCACATCCATTCCTTTTTCGTTTTCTTTATATTCCACATACTTACCTTTATCATCATCTAATATCACTTTGATTCGACTTTAGCTATTCCAATCGGTTTCTCCTTCTGCTCGACTCAACCGCGTCAACATGTGTCCAGGTTCAGGGTACGAGACCGATGAATCCCATTCCCAGTGTCACAGTCAACCACGTCGAAGTTCTCGGATCACAACACCGGTCCGACTGGAACCTGGCATGATCCAACCTTGCCAGGACAGCCGCCGTGGTCTCTTCAATCCGTCTTCACAACCACCACCTTCTTCAATTGGCACCAAACGAGCCCGATCCACTTCTAGATCCAATTGCAAGATGGTTGGGGGGCACATTGTCCCAAACCAGGGTCAAAAGTCCAAGGAGAAGACGGTCTCCAGTCAGAATCGGACAGTTAAAAAACCCCAACCAAAACGATCTAACAACAGGGTGAGTTAATACTGATGATCTGTTTTATCATTATCAAATCATTCAAGTCTTTGTGTTCTTTCTCTCATATCATTTTAATTTTTTATTTCATACCAATCAGGTCCCTGCTTCGACCGCTTCGTCTGTTACCAATGCATCCGGAAAAACCCAAAAAACTCAGGTGAGGCCCACTCTTTGTTTTATCGGCCACATCAAAACACCAAGTTTTGATCTTATTACTCATCTTTTCTCTTTCTATGTATAAAACCTTTCTAGAACATTCCTTTGTCTTCTTCAGGCCGCCCAGGCCCTTCCATTGATAAGCGTCAAGACTCTGACAACGACAATGCTCAGATCCGTAAACGACGCAAAAAAACTCAAGACAACAATGACCCAAATGAGAAAGGGTTCGATGACATCTCTTTGTACTATGAAGAACCCACGCCTGGTGATGGTGATGTAAGATTTGAACGAGTCTCTTTTTTCGTTTTTTTGTTTTTCCTTCCTCATCTTCTCTTTTTCAACTTTCTGCTAATCGATATTGCTTTGACTTTAGGATCCCGATTTCCCTTTGGACTTCAAATGCCGTTGGTGTGGGAAAGTATGCCGAGGACATGGAACCACTCGATCAAACCTCAAGATTCACCGTGATGGTTCGAATCAAGCTGGAAGGTCCAAGAGTGGTTGCCCTTGTCGTAAGGAGGCCATTGCGCGTGGCTGCAAGCTCCCTCCAAGTGTCGCCGAGGTCAACGCGAAGAAAATAGCTGACTCACACAAAGTTTCAACAATGCAGAACTATGTCACAGTGATGCCAAAGTTCGATATGAAGATTTTTAACCGTATCTTGACACTATGGCAGGTACGGCAAGCCTTGCCATGGTCTCGAATTGAAGACCCTCTCCTTCAGGCAGCATTTTATTACGCTCGACCTGATGCCCGACTTTACCATCGTAAGTGGACAGCTAACGAGGCAAAACAACTCCACCTTAATTTAAGAGACACTGTTTATAGCGAGCTGGAAGTGAGTATTCTTTGTCTTTACTGTCTTTGCTTGTTTTCAGCTACCTGATGATCTACATCTTCTATGTCTCAGTTGATTCCAGGAAAGTTCACACTCACTCACGATGTTTGGACGGTCAAAGGGAATTTATGGGCTTTTATCGGTGGTGTGGTTAGCTATATTGATGAAGACTGGAACTATGTCACTCGCCACCTCACTCTTAAACGAGTGGCTCATCACCATAAGGGTGCTTGGCTTGCAGAGCCGCTTGTGACTGTACTCAAGAAACGAAACATTTACAAAAAGATAGGTATATTTCTGTTATTCTATCTTTCCTTTTTTCTTTCATGATACTGACATATTCTATTTCATCCTATTACATGCTAGCTCAAACAACGGACTCGGCATCCAACAATGTGACAATGGCAGTTGAGATGCATCAACAACTCCAAGAACACGACAAATATTCCTCTGAATACTCTTGGAATCCGGTGACCATGCACATCAAGTGCATGTGTCACAAGATTGGTCTCATCGTCAATGCCGGAATAGCTGCTTTGGGCCTTCCAACGGATCAAACACGCCACTCGGTTCTTGGATTCTTTCCCTCCCCAGTCGACTTACCGACAATCGATGAAGATGGAGAAGAAATTGACCCGGCTATCCTTGTGGGGTCTTCACCCTCTGACGAGGAATCTGATGCCGAACATGAAGAAGAAGAAATAAGCGATTCAGAAGAACAAGAGCGCGATGCTGAACCTGAGGATGAGCACTGGGATATGGAGGCGATTGATATCGTCCCTAAGCCCACCAGAACTAAGTCGAACACACTGAAAGTTTTGACTCAAGACGTGCGTTTCTTTTGCCAACTCACTTAGAATCATACTGACCTTTGTTCATTATGTAGCTTGATTTTGTTATCAAGAAAATAACTCGATCAAGTGCATGGCGTGAGGATTTCAACGCACGTCGATTGGATCCGAGGAGGAGGCGACCCGATGGCGAAGGACCTGGTCGATCTTTGATTGCAGGACACGGTATCAGATGGAACATTTGTCTGGAAAGATGGGAGCGAGCATATGAAAATCGTGATGTAAGTCCACATCCTGATTATGAAATCATTGCATTGAGCTGATAACACATTTTGTCAAACAGGTCATTGATGATATGCTTAAAGAAGATGCATCAAAGTCTTCTATGAAAAAGTCTCGAAATTATAAAAAAGCTTCAAAGAAAGCTTCTGGGTATTTTCAAGAAACGTTCTTCTCAATTTCAGACTGGAGAAATTTAAGAGATTTACTAGATGAGCTGCGAGTAAGTTCCCTCTTCCACAAGAACAAATCATGCATTTGAGGTTGTACTAACCTAACACACATCCTTTGTTTTAGCCGTTCAAGACTCTCACTAAGCGTATGGAGGCCAACGAACCAACTGGATGTATGGTTCTGGCTGAATACCATACTCTACTTACTTCTTTACGAGCTCGATCAGCTTCTCTTCCACCTGACGATCACATGCAAAGTTTTTTGCAAACCTGTATTGAACGAACAAAGGTTTACTTTGACGAAGCCCTCGGTTGTGACGCACTTCTCATGGCTGCCGTTTGCCACCCTGCTCTCCGCTTGCGATTCTTTCATCATGCTCTTGGACCCGATCATGCCACAACCATCCACGCCACCGCACTTCTTGAGGACCTGTTTAACGAACGCCAGTCTGAACTGGATCTTCCTGCCAATTCACCACACCGTCCTCAATCTGAAGCGCCAGAAACCAGTGTGCCTGACATATATCGGCTTTATCAGACTGAGCATACCTCTTCAGTACCTAACGAGTTAGAGCTATACTTGAAGGGTGTGGACCCTTTGGTTTCACCTGGTGTGGAGAATAGTCCTAAGCCTGTTCTTAAATGGTGGAAGGTAAGATTTGTTTAGTTTTCATATTAGACGTTTTGCAATTCACTAATGCATTTTGACATTCTTCAGGAGCATCAACTCAAATATCCAGTATTGGCTTCTTTAGCACGGGACTTTCTATCGGTCCCAGGTGCTTCAGCAGCTGCTGAGCGCACTTTTTCGGCTGCAGCTGATGTGGCCACCGCTGTGCGAGGCCGTTTGACCCTCGCACAATTGAGATGTGCGCTGCATGCACTATTGCATTCGTTGAATCATCTCTGGTAGCACTGCCGTTGTTGCCGGACCTTGGGGTGTCCCCTTTCTTTTCTTTT
>NW_006768769.1:784273-839243 GCF_000204055.1 Melampsora larici-populina 98AG31
TTTTTACTTTTCCTTTCTTGGCTTCACAAAAAAAACCTAATAAAATCTAAAAAAAAATACTTTTCTTTCTTCTTGTTGAACAAACCTTGTGAGCGAGTCTATTTTTTTGTTGTCTTTTTTTTGCTCTATCTTTGCGATTTTTGTAGTGGCCCGGCCGCAAAATCCGTTGCGTTGTACCGTTTTTTCGGCCGAATCCGTTGCGTTTTTTTTAATTTCCTGCCTTTGAAAAATTGTATCGTTGCGTTCAAAATGAAATCGGTGACTCTTGTGTTGCGTTATCACCCTGGCCGTTCGGCTTTGAGTTTTGAGCGAGACGTTACCCAAAAACGTCCGACTAACGTAATTCAGCGTAACGGCCCAACGTTGCTCCCATGAAGCCGAGAGGCTGGTGCAAGGTTGAACCAGCTGTACTCGCATGTTGAAAGGTCCCCCTCGACTTTTTTTAACCGTTGTTCAAGAAAGTGTGTCCGCCCACATGTTGCTGGAAAATATGTGTCGAATCAGCCTTCAAGACGTATACAAAGACCAAGCAAACAAATTGTACTGACTTATGGACAGGAGTATTAATAAGAGAACATGCATCGCGGGGGCATGTCGCGAAAGTTGATCAACAGCTGCTCTCACTCGGAACCCGGCCCTACGACCAAAACTGTGGGGATTGCCCTTCTCGGGCGGCGGCATTTTGTGACGCATTTCCGAAGTTGACATCACGATTGAAATCTTAAACTTTAATATAGTTTGCTTTTGTGAGGCGAACGATTTAGAGCGATGACGGGATATTTGCCAGCAAGTTGGTTTTGTAAAATACACCGCCAATGAGCAGATATCTCAGATGTCGAAGAGTGATGGCCGATAAGTATGATTTTCAAATGAAGAGTGATGGTCGATACGTTTTACTATCAAGGATATATATATATATATATATATGACATTGGCAACTCGGTTGAGCAGCCAAATGATACAATATGTGAGAAAATTCGAAAGGGGCGCCTTTGCGTACGCGCAGCTCAGCAGATAAGTGGTAGATGTGCCGCGATCACATCCCTTGTTACCGCGGTGGCTGAGCTAAGCTCAGTACAGCTTTGGATTTGAGCATCAACGCTCACAGCTTTATAATCCAACAAGCTGGGTCTGTAATGACCGAGGCCAAGACCAGGTTCGTGATCCCTGAGAAGGAGTCAAAATGGGTAGGCAAACCAAGGCGTAAAGCTGTTGAGCAAGCACCTGAGCGAGAGTGTGTGGGCTAAATGTGTTCAGTATCAATTGAAGCTACGCAACCTGTGATGAAGTGATCTCCGTCAATCGCGTGACTCAGCGCCTCCTTCGAGGAGGCCTGAATGGAACTGAATCGTCAGCTCAGATGAACGAAGTGAGTATCCATAGTTCACTCCACCTGGTTCACTCACATCTCTATATAAGATCTTGTTCCTTGTAGATATGTATCTTCCTATCACATTTGTGGCCCGTAGACTACGCATACACCAAAACCATTCAGCCCGCATCGTAAAATTTAGTAGAACTGGCATGTTTGAAATGAGTATACCATTGCGTTCGAAGACATCCCACGAGCGCTTATTACAAATCGAAGCGAGCGAAGCCCCCTCGTCGTCCCGTCCAAAGAGATCATATCAGTGTTTACCGGACACCGAATCAAGCAAAGCAACAACCCAAGTCTACCGCCCGATCAAATGCAGTAAAGCGGGAAGAATGGTGAGTTAGTGATATCTTTGAACCTCGTAACTGCTCCCACTAATTTTCGCATCTCTTTGATACCTTTTCGTCTTCCAAGTCTCACCGAAATCCGCCTGACCCATCCTTACAGGATCAGGACCACATCAATCAACTCATGGATGCAGCTGAATTCGCCGACTCTAAAGGAATGTATGCAGACTCTGTTCAAACATATCAGCAACTCCTAAATTTGTATGCCGACGAAATGTCAAGATGTGAGAGCAAACATGGTGCGACCAATAGAGGCCCCCATACGGGATGGATTCTTTCGTGTTTCAATCTTACACGATGCTACTTGAAGCTGAAGCGCCCGCAAGCGGCCTTCGAAACTCTCCAACAAGCTTGGCGCCCAGATTCAAGCCTAGCCATACCTTCCACACATACAAACTATCTGGAACTATCCCATTTGTATTTCGAAGTTGAAGATAGGTTACAGAGCATCTCTCACTCTCATGCGAACTATGTCGGTGGATGTTTTCTTTGGTAATGCGCTCTTGCGTCAGATAACTAACAAGTGAATTTCAATTTTTTACTTTCAAAAGGAGTCTGAATCAGACGTTCGTAAAGATGAATTCACCACCAATGAACTTTTGAATCTGATATGTATGTATGCGGAGGATTTTTTATCTCAAGAAAAATCACACGATGCCATTTCACTTTTGGAAGGGGGGCGAAAACGAATAGCAGAAGAGCAAAAGGTAATTGATAAAAAAATGAAGGAACAAATTATAAGAATTCATCTACTGCTTGTTGAGGCGTATTTGCACATTGGCCAACTGAAGGAGGGCGAAGAAATCCTAAACCAAGTTTGGAATCCTGAAAGTCGGTTCTACATTGACACTCTTGATAAGAATTATCTTTGGATGTCACAGCTTTACAGGCGTGCCATTAATAAACAACAGTGTGACCCCACATCTTGCAGCCATCAAGCCCAAGAACAAAGGCAAAGGACGCTTTACGAGGTGAGTGCATATCGACTGGATATTCCTGCCCCGAAATTCATGCTGATCTAGATCTGATCCTCGAACCAGAAGCTGGCTCTTACGCGAACGGCGGATGCCGCAGTGATCAAAAGCCGTTGGAAACTGTGTATGTTGTATTTTCATCCAGACAAGGGTGGTCACACTGGGGTAGCACAACAGGTGATTTCATTTCAAGCTTGAATCTGAATCATTCCGCTTTTCCGTGTCATTCTGATGCTGGAAAATTTCCGTTCCCTTCAGATTTCGGCGGCCGCTAAAGTTTTGCTTGATCCAGAGAGTTGCTGTCGATATGACTCCAAGTTAAATTATTGGTGATGCCAGAACATATCAGCGGTCTACGCAGGTGTTGAGATGGTTAGAATTCAATGTGTATATATTACTGGCCTTATGCTTGTGTTTGTCTCCACCAATCCCTATATACTTTTTTATCATTGCCATTGCTTTGTGCAAAGCGCTCCCATGAGGTGGGCGGCTATCAAACACTATGACTCAAAGGCCACACGATGATCTACGTAGGTGAAGATTTGATCAACAGAGCTCAAGCTGGTTAATTTCATATACCGGTCACTATAGATAGTTTCGAGTAAAAATGATAGTATTCTTACTCGACTTATTAATAAGCTTGATTTCGATAAAGAAGAAACGGGAACAATGGTCAATAGAAAATTGGACCTTTTGAGTACTTATCAAAAATAAACTTGATGTCTTAACTCATGATGATCACAATTGCGTATGATGTAACAAACAATATGTATACCAGGACATATCAATACATAACCCAATCAGAGTAATTCGACATATCATGAATCCAAATTCAAGGCTATTGTCATGAGATTTGAAATGAGAATGAGCACGTGTAACCCAATATAAATTCGAAATTCGATTCCGAACTTCTCCGTTTGTTATCGCTCTTGTTATCGCTCTTTTGTGATTAACAATCTAAGAAGATATTTCGAGCATTTCAAAGAAAATAGAGGTCAAGAACAACAAAAGCTATAACACTCTTTACCCCACTGGCGAAGCTCTGATGTGATGGAGTGAGTGATAATTTATGATCAACAGGAAGATTGATGTGGATCCAACTATGTAAAACTTTATACAAGGAAAAAAAGTAAAATTACTAAGACAGGTAAAAAAGATGGTGCCAAATGGATCATGGACTAGGCAAGTAGAGCTCCTATGTCCTCTGAGGGTTGCTAACGAAGCATAAATCTCAGATTGACAACACCAGGTAGTAAATCGTGGCACGCTTCAGGCTGAAAGGGTCGGCGAATTCGTGCGATTTGCTTTGAAATTGGTTCCAGCTGCCTGGGTGAGCTGATTGAAGCGACCAATCACCTGGCTCATTGCCCGAAATTCGTCTTCAATTGCTAGCTCACGACATGAATTGTGATTACCTATGATCTCGGACTGATGACAAATTGTGATTAAAGATTTTTCCAGAAACTAGGCAAGATGTAGACACACTGACACGAAAATGTTCCGCGTTTCCATGAAAGGTTACAAGAGCTGCGCGGAGGTCTTCAAGCCTTGTTGCAATAGACCTCAATGTTGATGCGCTTTCCGAAGTCATTGCAATATTCCGAGTGAGCGATTGACTTCCCCAAGTATTGAAGTTTACTAAGCGTTGCCAAAACGGGATACCAGCCCTGATTTTTCGCAGTTGCATGTTTTCTTGTGCAAATTGAGCACCAACGTTGGCTGCGAAATTCGACCCTTGTCTGACCAGAGGAATGGCGGCATCTATCTGCGCTTGCAGCCCGGAAAACCCGTCCGAGATGGTTTGGACCATATCGTTCAATCTGACCTGCGCTGACGTAGTCGAATATACATTGTCCCCACTGGCAATGGAAGTCAGAACAAGCCCGATCACTTCAAGCTTGTCTCGAAGATGACTATTAGTTCGGAGATTGACTATTGACTGCCCCTTGGATGGCATCGATTGTATGCATGCGAGGAAAGAACATACTTACTTTCTGGAAGACCTTTCGCAATACTGATATACTTGCACTATTCAAGAGATTAACCCTGTCTCTCACATCTCTGGTCATCTCGCTGAGGCTCTGAACACTTTCGGAAAGTTGGTCCTTCTTCTCCAATATGTCTGAGGCAGCAATGGCCTGAGAAAGTTCTAGAATTTTGTCTTGGTAAAGACGGACGTGGTTGGGATTTCCTAGGTCAAGGATAGATTCGAAAATATCCCCAGCGGAGCGTGCAGTCGATGTTACGGTGTTTGATAGCAAAGCCACTTTATTCGAGCAATTACTGTCTTTGGGTCCGCAAAAATAAGGACCGCCGATATACGTGCAGTACAAGTTCGACACCTTTGGAACACGGACACTGAAACGCTTTACGAGGTAACGATGGATAGCGTTGGGAATACCAGGAATCGATACCGCCAATAGAGCTAATAGAGCCCAATTCAAAAGATTTACCGACAAAGATAATCAAACCATTATCCTGCCAACGTAAAAGGCGATTTAGTTTATGGGTTAGTCATTAGGTTGATATCAACTACGCATCCTGGGCTTACGCAGATATATTAGATTTATTGCGTGTTTGTAAAGGTTTTCGAGGAGTGCCGAGTAGAGTACGTTGGGAAAAGGTTGGGACACGGATGGACGAAGAGTCCTCAAGAGTCTGAGTCTTCGAGTGGTGCTCTGCATATCCTTTGTAGGTGAGAACCCTCGGCCATCCTTTGTTACCAGATATTCGCTTTACGTATCAAAATTCCAGCTGTTTCTGGAACCTCTGAAATGAGACGAAATCCGCACCTTTCAAGTAAACACGCACTCTGACCCCTAGTTCGAAACTGACTTAGTACTGAGTCGGTTACTGCGCTCTCTCTGGGAACCTCTTTCCAGGTATTTGACTGCGCAAGTGTGTGCGAGCGCTCATCAAGTTGTGTTATCCTGAGCACTAGAAAGGCATCAATGGCAAAAAAGTCGCGAGCGTTAGGCTCAGTAGCTCTCACTCAGAGCATGCGTAGAGTACACGAAAACGTAGCCTGACCCATCATATTTAATGACGAACTATTCTGATCTTCGGCACTTCGACTTCCGAGACTTGAGTGAACACTGTACATACATATCAATTGTCTCAATAATCATCCTATTATTCGTACGAAGCATTGGCTGCATAAGTATGGCCACAATCCCTAATTACGATCCATCGTCATCAAACATGAACCCAGACTGGCTCGCATCCAGTTCGGACTTGTCGACTAACGCGAGTGTCAATGTGTCCGATACCAAACCTCCACCGCTCCATACACCAGATCATGAAGTATTTCGTCGTCCACGTCACGCTCGGCAATTACGGTATATACTATCATGTGCTATCGCACTCATAATGGCTTGGTATTTTTTTCCAGAGTAAATCACTTCTCAGATGTTTGTTTTAGCTGTTAAAAATAGCTCACCGTTGCGCGTACTATGTGTCCTGATTTCGTAGAAGTGCTTTTGCTACACAAGTTGATCAGCTGAAGGAAGCAACAGACCAAATCAAATCAGGTCGGGCCTTGACAGAACTTCGAAAGATCCAACACACCCCGGTCACCTTCATCGAGTCAATGAAGTCTCTCAGCAACCATGCAATTCTCAAACCTGTAGATTTTCTTTCGCTTCGAGAATCATCGGGTGTCCTGAAGACTTTCACGGATTTGTCAGAGTCATCAGCTACTGTGAGCCTGCTGACAAAGGTTTTGGATAACATTGATTTGGTCTCCGACATGACACGCCAGCTCAACGGCAAAGGACAAACTGAGCTTGAAATCTTCATGCGTGAGGTGAATAAGGCCAATGCAAGATGTTTGAGCAGAATATCAACGACTGACAGGATGCTTATGAACTACGCAGTTTATCTTCTGGTTCAATCGTCAGGAAGCTACCAGTGACATGCAGAGCGCCAAAAGGATCCTCGACCGTCATCGTGATTCGTTAAGTATCCTATCAAGGTCTATAACAAGTATCCTTGATACAATTCATATCACGAACAAAGCCAACGAGGATGCAAGGTACCACCTTCACGTTATGGAAAGGAAATTGACTCAAGGTTCCAGATTCAGCCGCATCACAGACGCGTTTGGGTCCACCAGCAGTCAGGCCTTGAACCTAAATCTTCAATCAATCAGAGAAATACTGAGCCAGACGCATGAGATCTCAACATTTTTGAACGAAACAAGACCTCTTCTAAAGTTGTATCAGGACAACCTGCATTCTTGGCTGGTGAGTACCAATTTTGATTATATTGTGCTCCTGATGCTAATCATGATCCATTTAGCAGAATGTGATAGTGGAGCGCCTGAAAAACTCCAAGAACGCCCATGAAGTCAACATGCAATGTCTCATACTGCTAGATGCAATACGCAGTCACGTTGGCCACATATCATTGAGACCACCATCTGAGAAGATTGCATTAGGAAGGGTTCTTGCTGACCAGTAGATCGTTGTTATTGTAATTTAAGCTTTCATATTGTCTTAGTAGTGAAGCTTCAGAATATTTCGGTAAAGGAAAGCTTTTATGAATAGTTGATTTCTGCCATACTTGCAATATTACCCACCCCTTCGAACTTCATCCATTTAATCTCAGTATCTACAAAACATTCGAGCCTCGAGCCTCGAGCTTCGAGCCTCGAGCTTCGAGCCTCGAGCTTCGAGCCTCGCGCTTCGCGCTTCGCGCTTCGAGCCTCGAACTTCGAACTTCAAGCAGCTTCGAGCGAGCTTGAAAGCTCAAAGGTTGACGCTCCAAGCTCTTCCACGCTTACACAAGCTTCAAGCTCCAAGCTCTTCGAGCCATAGAATGCTCTTTCTTTATTGTGAAATTTCTTTTCGGCCTTTTTTTCAAGTAAGGGTTCATGATTGTCAATTAGGACTGTGGTGTTCTACAAAATCAGAAGAATGAACGACTTTCCGTTTGTGATCTCAACTTGCATGAAATGCATTTCCCTCTTTTTGTGTTGTTTTGCTTTTTCTCTTAAACCGGATGTCTTTTCAAATAAACCCCTTTGAAATTTAATTCGTTTTCAAACTTTTTTTTCAAGTAAGGGTTCATGAATTTCAAGTAGAAATCTCTTTTTCTTCGGAATCAATAGAATCAATGACTTTTCTTTTGTGATCTCAAATTGCTTGATTCTTTGGATGAAACAACACCTCTTGCTACTTTTCATTTCCCTCTTTTTGTGTTGTTTTTTCTCTTAAACTACACGTTCTTTCATATAGCAGCCTTTATGATTTCGGAGGGGGGATTGGATCGCAAGGATCAATCCGAAGTTATTCCGCAAATGATGTTGCATCGGATGTATATGGGATTGGGTCGCAATGAAATGACCGGTCTCGTATCGGATCCGGGATTGCATCGGGGCGGGACGGTGGATGGACCATCGCGTGAAAGTTACGCGATGAGACAATTCCATCGCACGTAGGGTTGAGTCGAAGCAGCATTTCGCGAGGTTGAATCGGAATGAGGATCAGTCGGGTGTCGCTCATGCGGCTTTATATCGGAGCTGAGCTCCATCGGATGAGCCCGACTGTTTCTGAATTGGACTGGGGATTCAGTCGCGCCAATCATGTTCGATTGTAGATCGCAAACCTGTTCCATCGCATGGCTTGGGCGTGATACTGAATCGGGGCACTGTCCCCGAATTGACAACGGGAAGGGCTTCCCGACGCAAATTTCTTGGCGGTGCTGTGACGGGTCAACCACAAGTCAGGGTGGAGAAGATCTGCAAGTGAGTACACAAGTAACAACTGTAACCTATCTTTTGAGTATTTATTTTGTGTTGGCAGCTGTGTAAATATTATTGAACTGCTGATTGCATAACAGTGTCCTTCACGCTGAATGAGAGATAAGAATGAACTGAAAATTGGGGCAACACCAATTCTGTAGCTTCTTTTGAGACAGGTGCATTTAGCGGGCGGGCCCACCTATTCTCTAGCCATTATCAAGTATCTGAAAAAGTATAATCTTACTAATAAATTAACCGCCATGACTGCCAAAAATGTCAGTACCAATGCAGCAATTGGGCGAGAAATTTTACAAGCCAAAGGGATTGATTTCAATCACCAGAACCAGCTTCATGGGTGTGTAGCCCATGTGATAAACCTTGCTGTGAAAGAGGGTCTTAAGGCGTTTGGACAGATATTTGATACAGACAAAGACAAGGTTGATTCCTCAAACTCAATTGCTCTTCACTGTCTCATGGACCCTTCCTCTGTTGGACAATTTAATCTCAAGACCATTTATCATTGATGCCATGGTTTTGTCACAAGTAATTTGTCCAGCCCTCAATGTGGTCAACTTGTGGCAAACATTGTACAGACGCGACGTAACCTTGCTAGTTTGACAGCTCAGCCTCCAACTCCCTCAGCAAGACGCAAACCGGCTTCATTGACAAATAGCTGCTGCAACCCCTGCTCCCCATCCTGCTGATGTTGAGTCTCTTGATTACCCTTTAGCAGATCCAACCATTGATGAAGTTGCTCCAGCTCAGCCCAAAAGAGACACTGTGACTCAGTTGATTACCAATGTTCCAACTTGTTGGAACTCTTCAGATCACATGGTCCAACAGATGCTCCGCCTACAAAAATCGTGCAATGAGTTCAGCAAGGGAGATGACTTCAAGAGATATGCACTCTTATCAAATGAGTGGAATTATGTCAAATAAATGTGTGACTTCTTGGAACCCCTCAGCAAAGACACTGAGATGCTTTGCAAGCCAAAGTACACAACAATGCATCAGGTGGTTTCAATGTATACAGTAGTCCTACAAGGACTGAAATCACCAAGTAATATTCATTAATCATTTCATATTTTCAATTTGTTGATGTCAACTAATGCTATATATAGGTGGCTCAAAAGTATGATCACAATCAATTAATCCCTGCTTCACTCAAAATGATATGAAGACTAGAAGATCACTTTCAAAAAGTGCTTGCCGAACCTGCACCAGTCTTTGCTATCATCCTGGACCTACACCTCAAGTTGAATTATTTTCAAGTAGGTTTATTTATCTATTTCTACTTTAAATCTGTACTAATGAGTGTTTGTATTTATCATACAAACAAATGATCAAGCAATGATGTTTTCTGAATATGACCTCCTCACCTTGGATATCAGGTGCATGTTTGAAGTAGAGGCCATCAAATACAATCTTGATGTACCAATACCCCCTCTAACTACCTCCCAGATATCAACTGCTGCCACCTTGACGTCCCAATACTTTGAAGATGCGATTTTTGACACCCAAAATGATGAACACTACCATTCCATTAGCAATGAAATTGCTCAATACCTAGGTGAAAAAGTTGAAGCTCACAATATGAAGGTCTTAGATTTTGGAAAAGATGTGTTGACATCTACCGTGGATTGTCAAACATGGCTATGCATCTTTTGGCAACCCCAGCGACTAGCTGTCCATCCAAGGATGTTTTTGATAAGAAAAAACACATCTTGACACCTCAGTGTACTAATCTTTTGTGTTTACATGTTGAAGCTCTGTTATATGTCCAAGATTGGCACTGTGTGTTTGGTCCTTTGAAATATCCTAGCTGTGATGGTGAGGAGAGTGATTAGTTTTTTTACTTCTTTCTCTTAGTTTTGTTTTATCTAGTTATTTTGCTATATACATGTTACAATTTATCTACTTTTACATGAATACATGTCAGCAAATATATGAGAAATCTGTCTGATAACCAACAGATACTGAGTTTTGTCACCCTCACATCCAAATACCAAACCACCAGAGTATCTGGCCACCGGATGACTCTAAGAGCCTTTTGGCATCTGGATCTGATGGATGCTCTGTCAGATATCCAGCCAAAACCCGGGTCTGGAGCTCACCTTGACTAAGAAGAGGAATGGAATAGCACAATGGAGTTGAATATCATAAATAAAGAATTGGAGAAGGATTTTTGTCAAAATTAGGAAGTTGTGAAGCTGTGAAATGATGTAGGATGATTGTAAAGGGGAATTATATATATTTGTGTGCTTTGTATTGGCGTGGAGGGGTTTTTTTCTTTCTTTATCTTTTACAAGTTGTAGTTTTTTTAAAATAATAATTAATTTACTACCACTGTACTAGGTCACTTAAATCCGCCCCTGTAATTAGGAGAAATTGATTTAGTGTTGTAGCTTTGTGGGAAGAATAATTATTAAGCATTGCTATATTTATTTCTTTATATCTACAGGAATAACACTATTCCAAGTGTTGAGGCTAGTATCAAAATTGGTGCTTATTTCTCTTTATTGATTGCTTGAGTGTTGAGTATTATACATTAATACTTTGACACATGTCCTTGAGTGAATCAAAAAAGTTTTATCTCTCTTTCAAATTGTGTCTCAATGCCTCCAATAAAGTTCTTTTATTGTGTGTATTAGAAGAGCAGTCCATAGACATTGCTACTAGTTAGTTTTATTAGTAGATCATCCTCTCCAAGCTCTAAATCCCCTTGTTGGGTGATTAGTTCTACAACATCAGGCTGATCCCTTGATCCCTTACCCAGCTGGGCGGTGGGATGGATTTGAAATTTTATTTCCTACCCTCAGAATGGATAATGAAATGAACAGAGTTGTGGCAAAGTGATGAGGTATGAGGTCTGAAGAATTCTAAATTTCAATTTTCAGACTCTCTTTGTGAAATCTATGATTTGAGTTATGTTTTTTTACCTGATCTTGTGTTCAAATCTCATCCAAGGAGCTATGTACTAAGCCATTCTTTGGTTAGGACTTTCAATGATCAGCTGGTAGAAAGTACCACAAGGAAAGGGAGTGATTGTGTCAGTTTGGTCTTTGAAGAAAAGATATGTAATCTAAAGATAAGGCATGAAAATCTTGCAAAAGACTGGAGATTTTTAACAGTTTTTTACTGATTCAACTGGGGTGTTTGTTGAAGGTTGGGGTGGATAGATGTGGATTTAGTCTTTGCAGAGGTTTTCAAGGAGTCTTCCTAGCCGTGAAATGTATTCAAGATGGTTTTTGGGGTGGAAATGCAGCCTTGAGTGATGTGAATTTTGATATAAGTCACTTGCTGCTACATGAATGCATACTGCTCTATGCTGGGCCTACAGAGCAGAACTTTATGGTGCTTTGCTAAATCCACAATCTGCTTTGGGGAAGATCTGATGATGGCAGCACTATCAGATTGGGTAGACTGGCTACCCCCGTATTTATCCAGTGGTGGCAAGGTGGTCCGCTTCTCTGCCGCCCCACCACCACTTCTTGCAGCAATCCTTTGGCATAGGCTTCCACTGTGTCTGTATCCTTGTAGCACGCTGGTGTACACACTTAAATTATTTTTTTAGACCCTCAAAAGACCCTTCAAAGAGGTTCCTTAACAGGCACATCTTCCCCTCATCAACTGGTACATTGACACTCAGGTGACCCCAGCTGCTGACAAAGGATTCTGCAAATCCTGTAAATAAAAAGGGTTCAACAACAATCTCATTCTAAATCTGACCAACAGAGTTTGAGATTTGTTTCAAAACTCTCTGTGTGTGGATGCCAACATGACATGTACAAGTATATTGACATGGTGTTTGGTTTATGAAAGCAGTACAATTCGAAATATGGAGAAACTTTAGACAATTGGCTAGTTGAGATTGAGGCTGGACAAGGTTGCCAAAGCCTCAAAATGGACCTGAAAAATCCAACACACATCCACACCATACTGGTCTCAGGCAGAAGTAGGGGTTCAACCTGTAATTTCTCTGGTGTAATCTTTCTGCTCCTGCCTTGATACATGGTGCAAAAACCTATCACATTGATTTAAACTTACATCAGTAACTTTTGAGACTGTTTTCACCAAATTTGGTGCCCAACCTGGAACATTCCAGCAATGAATGCTGCACTGTCTGCAAAATAAAATCCAGTGCCTCCTCTGACACTGGTACCCACTGAGGTTCAGCTGGGGTGCAGTGTGAAGACCCACTTTTTTGCAGCTCCAAAATGGTGAAGGGCAAATGTTTGGGATTTGCAGCACCAATGAGATCTTTCTTGGTGTGGTGAAGATGTGGATCAAAATACAAAAGTAAGAATTGCAAATCATGCATACCCGCATGAAACACTGATTACAGCTGAAGCTAGTTGTAGCTGCAAGACTAGATTTAAACTCCTTGCCCATTGCTAGCAGTCATGCTGTAAGCTTGATTGCCTTCATTACAATCAAGTTGTTGTATCTGTGAAGTTATTTGGTTTGTAAGTTTCACTTTTATAATGAGCAATTGAGCTGATGAGTAATTTTTCATAAGATTGGTTTCATGTTTCATGTTCAAAACCATGAGATAAAGACTTCACATATAGAGATTATCTCATTTTGAGTAAATAATAGCTACATAATTTTACAGTTATGCTATATTGTTTGAATTCCACATTTAAGCATTTAGTCTTTTGGAAAAACATTAAATTCAAGCTGCTTTAATCAAGGGGATGAAAGATAGGAACTTGAAAAATAAACTTTTGCTCATGTTGCTATCTTTCCAGTGCTTCCAGATATATTACATTGCTTTGCTGAACTCTATTGATGACCACTTTACTTTTACCTCTTGGTCAAGCGCCTCAAAGCCCTTTCATCATGCCGAGTAGAGACCACAGGTAAAAAATGTGGTTTTGAGTTACCGAGTTGTATTTACATTATGTTGCCTCCAGAGACCTGAAGAGAGGGCTGTCGGATTCTGTTAATTCCAAGATGTGGGTCCGAAGCCCTCTCGTGGTATACTCCGCAAAGTGCACGCTGAACCATCGCATCCCGCTCGAAAAGCAACATTTCCAAGCTTTCATGAGTTTGATGGTTGCAAAGTTAGTATTCTTCATTTCAAGTCTGGTTTCCCCGATGGAAAATCACTTACCCAGGGGTAGTTCTGTCCATTGAATTGAAGCGCAAAAAAATAGAATAACCCAAAAATTGCGACGCCAGAGCTGATTCCAGCGGTAAGTGTCAGAGCGTACTTTTCTATTTCTCATTTATATGTCAGTTGTAAATCCTTTTGGAATGGGACAAGAACTCGAAGGTCGACATACCGTACCAAGCAGCGCACCGTTTCTTGACATACCGCTGAAAGAAGAGTGCGAGTGGAATCGCGGGCCTGATAAACCCAAAGCGAAATTTTTACCTGTTTTTTTTCAATTATCAAGGCGCCTTACTCACGTGTAATAACCCAAATTCAAGATTCCGTAGCACAAGAAGCCACTAAAAATGACGGGGGTGTGTACTAGCCGCCATGATGACCTAGGCCATATTTTCGAAAAGATCCAAGGAATGACCGGTGCAATGGCACCGATTCTATCATTTTAGATGTGTCAGTAAGTTTTTTTCAAAATTTACGTTCCAATCACTTGTGAGGATTTGGGACGGGAATAAAGTCGAACTCACAAGAACCCATACATGCAAAACCGGTATGGTGCATCAGGTCCAGTAAACATTCTCCGTGAGCCCACCACCCCCCATAGCACGCTTGAGGAGAAGAAGGCGTCGAGACCTACGGAGACATTCGCGAAAAGTTTGCCTATAAGCAGGGAGTGATTAGCTTTCAGATTTTGTTCCACGAGGCTCACCTGGGCAAGTGAAGTGGAGGGACTGGGTTGGTGAACACAAGTCGGGGATGTTTGCGATTTGCCAGTCCAGGACTACAGGAGAGGGTCGAATCAGGTTTCCGACACTATCGTATGGAGATTTCATGTCAGAAGTCACCGTACCTGCTATGGAAATAAGCGAGGACAGGACAGTCCCAGACAGCTGTGCTACGAATAGAGCTTTAGGAGGGATCTATTTCGATTCCCCGTACCGGATCAGCAAATTCGATCATACTCTACTTTTGAATTTGTAAAAGACCAAGGTTGTAAGTCACCTTCACGTAGTGGGCGAGCTAGAGGATAACAATCAAATTGCCGAGCTAATCAGTATGTGTTTCAAAATACATCTCACAAACGACCTTACTTTCATATCTGAAGCATAGCCGATTGCCTGGGCTGTTGTTATGTATCCGTATGCTTTGTGGGGATGGTGATATCAACGGCAATAAAATCTAGATCAAGAATCTGTGACGCCCTTACTTTTACAGAGCATGAGTCCTAGTGGACTTTTGTGGAAACAAGATGGACACTCAGATTTAGCTACTTTTTAAGAGGCGTGACGGCACCAGACCTACCGGCCAACCAAGGCATAACCAGCCACAAGCTCGGACAGTACCTGAAGTGACACTGATGAGCGGAAGTCCTTCTATTCAAAAATTCTAGTGGAGAAAGGGTTGCTCACGTTCAGTGTAGCGGATACGGACGCTACGGCACTCACTGTAAAGGGAGAAATTTTGAGATACATGAACATTTATAATTCGAGGACAACTCACTGATTCCAATCGGGACTATGAGGACCAACGCGATCGCAAAGGAAAATGCCTTTGAGAGGAAAAAGTAAATGCAGTTTTGGTGAGTCGATGGAAAATGGTTAAAATCTATTGAATAGTGAAACACACTGACCAAACCCCAAATTGGCATTGTCGGCATTTCTGATTCACTGTATGGGTTTACAGATGCTAGACGTCAGTTGGATCATAGAGAGCTGGGAGTGATACAGCACTTACTAATATTTGAGCATAAAGATAGCCATCATGATTGAAACAACTCCAACAAGCATGAACCACCATTCAGGCACTACAATGAATCCAGGGAAAGTAAGCTTTGATCAGCCCAAGAGTGACGGACAGGAAATCAGCGCTGACCTTCGGGGTACGCTTGCATAAGGCGGCAGTGGACGTCGCTATACATCGTATCTTCTTGGATGTTGGATTTTGGAAGCTTCTCTCCACTTGTTCTCTTCAACTTCTTGAAAAGGTAGCTGACTTGGAATGAAGAGAAAAGGTGAGAGAATCCAGACATAATATACCTGCGGTAATACAGCGCTGCATGAACAACATTACTGCTGTACAATGCAAAGAACGCGGTGTAGCTAGCAAGAATCGCAAACAGTTTTTCATGGGTAACCCTCCCAGAATCAACATTTTTGACGGAAAGCTTGAAACAAATGGCTTCTTACTCACCACACGATCCCGGAAGCCGACATATAAGGAGGTGAATACGCTTCATACCGGGCCTACTTACAGTATCGTTAGATAATTGACTCTGGTATCAGTTCTGTGGATGCTTGACAAGCTAACCTGATCAAGGATACCTGAACCATCAAGGACCATGCTAGTGTTGTACGGAGCTCTGATCATGGGATAGAAGAAAAAATAGATTTATGTATATTAGTCGGTTGTCGAGTCATAGAGATTATTAGCATACCCGTATCGATCAAATACACCTGATATATTTGACGAGCTTTATCAGTGTTGTGAAATGGCAAGCAAAAAACGGGAACAAAGACTTACCCCATGTATTGATAGGCAAATAGGATGTAGATCTGATGTTTTTAAAGTATATCGCGCAAATAGCCAAAAACCCACCACAAGCCCCGGCGTAAACGTTGATCTGAGAATATATAAATGGTTTAAGCTGTACTCAAAAACCCAAAACCAATGCTTCAAAGCCTACAATGGACCAGAGTGGAATGATTATCGGATCCAGAGCCATAAAACTCCAGTCAAGGGTAGGTACGGGGTTGAGCCCAAGACCGCTGACAGTTCCTGTGATCAAAGACAATTTGACGTTGTGTGGTGCGATCCATGTTGTCCAGCTATCTTCCAATACATCAGAGCCTGTGTGAAATTTAAAGTGCAAAGTATTCTCAAGATACCACGTACTTGAAAAATGAGAGACTTTGGAAGAAGACACCTGGAAGTATGTAGTCTGCAGGGCGAAAGCAACAATTTCATGAGACATCTTTCGCAAGAGTCAAACTGAGAGGAACTGACAGATCCCGTACGCAATCTAAAAAGAGGGTCGAGTGATTCATACTGTCAGTAAAAATTGGACATTGTGTGACAAGGTACAGGCGCCAGTAATGTTGGATTTACCGCACAGATAAAGAAAAATCGTAATCGCGAGATGCGCCATCCATTAACAGATTGGTTTTTGTCCGTCGAATGTAAGGCTCGCAGGACCGAAATTTCCGAAAGGTTGCCCCACCAAACCTTTGAAACATACGTAATCATCAGACTGGGATGTTCTCGACAAGAATCATTGACGGCGACGAGGAGCTTACCATGGCTGGTGGGTAAACGAGAAACCTAGAGACCGTATTCGAAGACAATATTTACATTGTGCACAGCGACTGGCCGTGGGCATAGGGCAAAGACACTTACTTTCTCGTCATACCAGCTAAAGTATACCCAATCAGCTGTGAGCTCAACACCAATGTTAATTGAAAGCCAATCTTTTCAGCCAAAGCAGAATTGTTGAAGAACCGCTTGATTCTAAGCACGGCAATGATGTCGGTCGCCTATCGCAAGCAGAAGTAATACCAGCCATTGTTGGACCAATCAAGTCTAGATGATTCTTTTTCTTGGGCATTGTTTCAAACTCACAAACGCTCCGCCAAACGATACATTGGCCATCTATGATCAGAGAGAAATATTATGATCTTCCGCTTAACATACGATTCTCTGAAATATGTAAGACGACTAACGATACTGATTAGCATGTGTTCCTTCATACTAGCGTCAACGGAATAGAATGTGAGTAAATGTTGCTCTCCGCCAAACGATATTGAAAAAACTCTGACTTGAAGGGACCGGGATTGAGGGTGAATGGATGATTTCCTATCCGGAAGACCTTTTCTGGTAGATATTTAGCCATCATACCTGGGGAGGAATGATCAGAAAACAAAGTTTACAACGGGCAAAGCACATCTGAAGAAACCTACATCCTATCGGATAAGCCACCAGCTGAGCCGATGTGACGCTCAGTCCAATAGTTGGCATGCGCTGTGCAAAGAATTGATTGACTCCGGTCCCTAAGCACACCAGGAAGATCCCGATCACCCACATCCTGAAGTCACGCATGGTGAATATTTACCCTGCCTGAAAGATAGGTGTGAAACTTACCGGAAGGTGAGGACTGGTATCGTAGGATCGTCGAATGGGTCAACACAAGCCCGGACCTGTTTTGAATTCGCACCTTCAGTTCAGATTTGCCTATCTCACCAGAGTACGATCGAGATGAAGGGATTTACTTCAGGGTATGGAGAGTTCTCTTGCGCGAGTTTGAGTTCTACGCAAATAGCATCTGCAAGGTCGATTATGTCCTGATATGGCACTCCGGGTCTGAGCACTTCCGCCGCCTGACGAAGTAGAGCGCTAGGAAAATTTAGATCATTTCTGAAGCCATGGATTCCGATGTAAAGGTGAGTTCACGGATTCGAGCTTGAGTGGCGAGTCAATAGCAGTGGATCGGCTGCTTACTCATTATCTTTGATTGCCTGACGGAGGTATTTCATCACTCCCTCCAAATCTTCCGGGTCGAATGCCTGCTCTTTCCAGACGGGTTGATCATCGGACTCGTCCTCGCCCAGTGCATATAGACCTATCCTTTCTTTTCCAACATGCCGAGGCTGAATTTTACAGTCCGAAGCAAATGAAGCACTTAGATGGTGGAAATCCCTGGAGCCCGAACTGGCTGGAGATCGCTGTTTATTCATATGGCGGATCGTAAACCCAGCTGATTGACCAGGAGGAAATGGCGATTTGCGATTGTAGAAGTGAGATTGGCAGAGGAGCCAAGGGGTGTCGTTTGACTAATCCAGTATGACTGAAGGCCCCCGCTATACTTAAGATTCGACGACTTGTACCAGAGGTCGTGGAAATTGAGTCGGATTCCAGGCGCAGCATGACAGACTCTCTGACAAAGGAGAAGGCACTTCAAAACAGAATATGATTCAGGAGAAGTGTTTCGAATTATATGTGTCTGGCGATAACGTGAATGTACAGCTTGCCATCCCAACATCTAGCGCATCGCATGACCAAAGATATCATCACTTGAAGATAGGTAAAGAGAAAAAAGGTCAGCAACAGGTTCTGGTCTTTGGAAAATCTCCGGCACTGGGCGGGACGCGGTTTTCCAGAGTGGTAGACTGCGAGAGCAGAGCCGCACTTGCAATTGTGTCAAATATGAGAGCTGATCGAATGAGCAATTGACTAACTCGTAACGACCCTCACGAGTGTTATGAGAGGACTTTTCAAACCCTTGTGTGAGGCTCCGATGTCGGCGTGCCAAGGCACCCACCGATCGTAACGGTCATCCGTAAACCAACCGTGAATTTTTCAGGCTCCCCATCCAAGATGTAGGTACAGAGCTGGCGTAAAGGCCATTCTGCCTAAGCGGTGGCCTAAGCGTAGGTAGGACATATATGCCGATCGTTTTGAGCTCCATTTTGGCGTTTGACAAAACATGCCTCAACGTCCGTAGTACGATATCGCTCGTAGAACTTCGGATGGTTTACTCGTATACTTGATTATAAGATTGAGAATTGAGAAGCGTGTCTTGATTGTAACCACCATCAACAGCTCGCTCGTTCGGAAGTAAGTCGAGCACAAAGATGAACCCTCGTCTGTCGGAATGGAAGCCCGGAGCACACAGGAATCAGATAAGCTACGATATTAAGTATTGGTACTGTCTGTCCCACTTGTGACTTACACAACATCACTACAGAACCCAACTTGACCAACTCCCTCCTACAGGGGTTTAACAATGCAAGCGATGCCAATTCAAACATTCATACTTGCACGGGGGTAGCGTGCAATTAGAGCACAAAATTGTTGTGAAGGTGAAATAACGACTTTTATTGGAGATATGATGTTCAACATCAAACCCATAGCTCAAAAAAATTCATGATACTCTCCGATAAGGACACTAAGAAGGATACGGCAAGGCTCGACAAAGCATGACCATTTATAAAGATTTTTTTTGCATTTTATCAAGTGTTACGCCAGGCAATTTAAAGTACTAATGATAGATGATAAGAGGAACACAAACAGCGCGTCTACAAATTTTGACCCCTGCGACAATCACAAACACCCGAATCTTAGTACCAAAAGATAAAAGAAAACTATCCTACTACAATGCTAATCTTTGAGCCTGTGACTTGCTACTCCGACGAGAAATCAAGTTACGTTTATCATGAGTGGGACTCGGAGCCTTTGTAGGGTCAAAGTCCTTCTCAGGTGGTGGTCGGGCATTTGAGGAATCATTGGATGACTGTGTATTTTGATCGGTCTTTGTACCATTTTGAGAGTTGCTGGAAGGAGTGGTGCTGTTTGCGTCAGAGGCTTGGTAATAAGTAGTAGAGTTTCCAGAACCCCCTAAGTATAAGTAGAAGAGTGATTAATAGGTTGACAAGAGTAGGTGCATCTCAAGAGAATTGTTACTTACCATCACTTTCTCCATCTGCATTCTCATGAGTTCCATCTGCAGTATCCTGCTGCATAGCCGCATCCAGAAAGAACCACCGCACCGGCCATGATTCGAATTTGTTGATGATAGAGTTTCCAGTGGCTTCTTTCCAGGCTTTCTCACTCAAGAGTACAGTTCGTCCCACTTCAGTTCGGTCGTTGCGATCAAAGGCATCAATAACCGTCAAGGTTAAGTTGTTCTTCGGTCCGGACCACTTTTGACCCGCAAGGTCTTCGAAGACGACCACTACTTTTTGACCACATTTGCTGATCTTCCCCGTGTAAAGATCTGACGGAAGAGCAACAGTCATCCCATCGTCTTTCTTTTGAGGCGGACAATGTTTCTTGACACCCGTAAGAGGAAGGGGATATGGGATACCGCTGAAGGGAGGAAGACTGAGCGATGGGGGTGGTGGATAGTAAGCAGAATAATCGCCCGAGGCATCGACCTTCTTAGGGACAGTTGGGGTATTGGACTTTTGCGTGCCTGCAGTAAAAACAAACCCCAAGAAAAGTGTCAGAAAAATGTCAAGTAGTTGAGAAGGAATTGCAATCGATTAAACGAACCATTGGCATAATGATCGGATTGATCTGTGTACGATGTGTAGTTGCTATATTGAGTGGAACTCGCATCCTTGACGTCCTCCGTAGGACTGTCGGACCCAGTATTGACTCCGACAGGAGCATCCGGTTTGGGGGCGTCTTGAGGCGATCTTCTCGCGATGTTATTGCTAGATAGTCCCATTGTCGAAGCATGTACTGAATTGCTGAGTTCGCAAAGCCCGCCGACGACGGCGCAGACAGCTAAAGGTGAGGCGTTGAACTTCATGTTGGTGATAGAACGAAAGAGTTGAAATTTAAGCGACGGGGTTTGTGGAAGGTGGTATCAGGTCAAATAGGATTGTAAGATGGGATAGAAAAAGAGTTGGAATACGATGATCTTGCGCTGCAAGTGCTGGTGAGGGTGGATGACAAATTGGTTGGAAGGTGAACAAATGATATTGGTGGTTGGTTATGACTGATGGTTGTTTGACTGGTGAGAAGGGAGTGAAGAAATTGTTTTTGGAGGCAGAAAGCTCATCTCTTATATAGGATCCTGAACACGCGGAAGCATTTCAACCTCACACCATGTTATTCTTCAGACTCAGAGGCGATGGCAGATGGCAAGCTTTCCGAAAACATAGATCGTCCGAATCCCAATCGATCGAAAAGTCGCAGATGTGAAGGCTTCCTGCAAGCATTCTAAAGTTGGCTGAATTCTCAGCCCACTTCACCTGATGCCTGCTTCAAGCTGTAGCCGTTGAGAAGTGGTCCAGTCTTGTTCGCCAAAGTCTACATCATACCCGTCTGTAATGAAATCTGAAGGATCGCCATCCGAATTTGAGCCTGATCATAGTTCTCCGTCAAGCTAGCCAGATGGCGGAGTACAATACCACAGGTGAAGAGGATCCATTCGAGATGGATGCAACCAGACTATCGACCAATCCGATCAGGTCGTCCAGCGATCCTGATGCCCCTGTGCGGACCTTTCCAAGGATTAAAAGTCAAGAAATGTTGTTACATACGAAAATCCATGACCCCCCGCCACCCGGTTGGTCAACTGAAGCCAATCCGCAAAATCAACACCATCTACCCGAGCCCTACTACTCCTTGCGAGAAGCTTGATACCGTAGCTGAAGAAGTTGATGACAGACAGGATGGCATGTAACCGATTTAATCCATTTCCTCAGAATTTTTGCACTGAATCTAAAACCACCGTTGCATGTTTTGATGATTCATGTCTTCTCATGATATAAAAACACGAAAAGTAAAGACAGATCATAAGCCAAGGAATCAGGTCATCGTCCCCATGTTCCTCGAACGTTAACTCGCATGACAACTGAAAAAATTGTGACACTGATTGGACCAATGTTGCTGCAATTCACAGAAGACTTGATGTTTGCCATATAAGATCGTGTCCAACACTGCAGCGTAAGATCCATTCACTGAGGCTCCACCAGGAGTAAAGTGAGTCTTCTACGATTTTTGAAAACAGTTAAAGCTTAAATCTTGCCAATTGTCTGTTGGCTCCACATGTCTCCACATCCAAGTTGGATGTGGAGACAAATTCAATCATAAATTCGATTACAGCATACCGTGTAAAGATCCAAACAGGAGAGAATGTTACACATTAAAAATGAAGCCAAGTGAGAATAGGAAACGGTGGTGTGATGCAACTCGAATAAAAGTTAAGACGTGAAGTTTTGCAAATTTAGGCTTGAAAGCTATGCTTAAATCATTGCATCATTGATTTTTGATCTAGCAAGTCTTACGTGAATAGTCTAGCTCTAGAGGATCTATTGAGGGAAGGGTTGTGTTGCGCAAGCTCCTCTTGAGGCTCTGCATTCCCCCCACTGGTCAGCATTGAAGAGCCCTCATAAGTATTTTAAATTACCCCTTTGTCTTCTGTGATCTAAGATTGCTTGAACATCATGTTCATCTACTCCTTCTAATGTGATTGGCTCCATGATGACTTCGTTTCCTTCTTCAATTGTACATATTCAATTAAAATTTAATGGCAGTTTCAGTCTGTAGGCAAGGGATGAATTGTGAGAAAACTTGGCAGTAGGAGTGGACGGCTTGTCAAGATATTTTTACTGTTCAACAAAACATTTCTTCCAACCTCCTGTTAGAGCAAAAGTTCAGCATCTGGGATTCAGACACAAAGACAGATTTGGAAGGAGCCTGGAACTGGAGCTTGACAGTTTATATATAAAAGGTGAACTAGGTCTACTGTGCCGCAGTTGTGTACATTTGTCTGGGCAGGCCTCCCATAACACTTCACAATCCTGTTCTTCTTGAATGTTCTTGTTGTAATTCTTCCTCATAATAATGTCTTGGCTGCTTTTCAGGTGGCATTTGATTTTTTCTTGATCTCCTTTTGATTGTTGAAAGCTTTGTTTCACCAGACACACATGTACCTGCCCATTACCCAGGGAAAAAGAGGGTATAACTATAGTTATTTGTGAACAGTGACATGCCTATTGCTGTATGATCTAAGTTATGGTGAAAGGATTCAAGTGTTGGGAGATGGGGTTCCAGTTGTCTTGCATATATTTGGTGAAAGGCATGATGTAGCCTTTCACCATGCAATTTGAGACTTTGGACTGCTCATCTGTCTGAGGGTTGTAAGACGTTGATGGCTACATATGTTCACAGGGGCAAAAATTGATGCTCACAACTATGTGAGTGTTGAAATGTTCCTGTTTTGTTCCCATTTGTTTCCCTTTTCTTTCTGCTTGTCAGCTGATTACGTGATCATCAGGAACTGAGCAGACAAACTAAGCCTTCCTCAGCCTTTATTCCTGAGCAAAGAAGTCTGAGGAAGGGCTGATCCATCTGCTCAGCTGATCCTGAGCAGCATTCCCTGGTTCAATAAGTTCCAAGGAATGCCACTAATGTATAGCTTAGGGGCTGAGCAGAACTGAGTATTCCCTTAGCTAAGTCTCTGAAGCATCCCCCAGACAGATCACAGAGCGTCAAGCTTGCCTCAAGCTTCATGGCTCCGGAATGAAGCCTGAGGCCCGTCTGCTTGTTCAACTGAGCTGCTCAGCTATTCCTCAGGGGCATTCCTGAGATCAGAATGCCCCGGAGGAACTCACTGCTCATTGGCTGAGGGGCTGATCAGTTCTGCTCAGCTGCTCAGCTAGTCCTCAGGGGCATTCCTAGCCGGATCAGAAGGATCCAAAGGATGTCACTGAGTATTGGCTGAGGGGCTGCTCAGTTGATCTCAGCCCCTCAGTGTGAAAACTTTATCCGGGGATATCACTGAGGATTAGCTGAGCAACTGAGATAAACTGAGCAGATGGGATGGCACTTTTATCAGGCTTCATTCCTTAGCAAGGAAGTCTGAGGGAAGTCTGGCCCATCAGTGATCCAGTCAGGGGATGCTACTGAGTATTTGCTGAGCAGCTCAAATGGGACGCCCCTGTGCAGGCTTTTTTCACTGAAAAATGAAGCCTCAGGAAGTTATAGTTCATGTGCTCATCTTCATTTTGAACAAATTGCTGAGTATTCAGTGACCCATGAGCTGATCCTGAGTACTCATCGGAAATCAGTTATTGCTCATCCAAGATGGAAATAAGCCTTCTCAACAAATGTCAAGTAAAATATGAGCACCACAGGCTGATCACCGGAACACAACCAAGATTTTGAATTGAATCAATCTGAAAGAAAACAAATCTTTTTTGGAGAATTCCAAAAAGTCTACAACGCTCACATGTATGTGAGTATCTATTTTGGCCCCTGTGGTTGCAATCCTAACTGATCACTCAGGTCCCATGTTATTCCACTGACAAAAATTGATCTTGTATCCAACACAATGCTGTTGGGGGCTTGATGCAGTTTTCAGATGTTGCCAATCAACAATCTACCTAGACCCACTAAATTCATGTCTTTTCAACAAGCAATGAAGTGGTAATTTTTGTCAATGTCTCTACTACAGTCAAAGTAGAGTTGTTACCTTCTGATGGAGGTAAGTCAATACTTATATCCACTTATATCTCAGCATTGGTAATGGCTTTAAAGATCCAGATACTTTGAAGTCTGTGACATTAACCTTTGGCAGGAGGCACACATGTCCACTTATTTTTGATCAAGACAATCACTAGTCTTAAAGATGTGTGTGTGTCTTAAGACTAAAATAATGTGATGGTATTGTAGTGGGAGTGAGTAGTGGGAGTGAAGATGTGATGTAAGCTATGTCAGTTACTGGATGAAAGACACAAGGGGGTGGTGGATTGTTAGTATGAATTGGTCAGTTCAGGGGTAGATTTGTTTTCTTGTTTTTGTTCTGCTAAATGTATCAAACTCTGTTGTCCTTTGGATCTCTTGTTGCCCATATCTTACAATTTGGAACACAATATCTAACAGTATTTAATCTCATTCCCTTTTGTTGCCAACAAATTGTGTTACACAACTAATGTGGTTAATCCAGTTTTGTTCCTCATTTTTCTCTCTCTCTCTCTATGTTGGTTTTTATTTTACTTTGAACACCTTTTGTCTTCAGGTTGGTGAGCTTAGAGCTTTGTCTTCACCATACTCAGCACTGTCTTGTCAACACACCACTGAGGTATCATCTGTTTTTACTTTGTTTTAAGGTTTGTATTGTGTTTGATTCCTGCTGTGTTTCTCTTCTTCTGTTCCCCATGTCTTACAATTTAGAACAAGACATATAAAGCTATCATTTTACTGTATACTCCTTTGGTCTTCAGGTTAGCGATCTTAGAGCTCTGTCTTCACCATACTCAGCACTGCCTTGTCAAAATATGACTAAGGTATTTGTCTTTACCTTCTTTTATGGTTAGCAAGCTTAGTGCTCTGTTTTCACTCTAATCTGTGCTGTCTGGTCAACACACAAATGAGGTATTTGGGTTTCCCTTGTTTTAAGTTGTTTGTCATTGAGTCAAAGTCAACTTCTTTTGTTCTTCACATAATTCTTTGCCAAAGGTCACAAGATCTCTCTCTCCACTTGGGATGGGGTTCCTTCCTGACCAGAGTTCCAAGAGAACTTGCTGTTATGTTGATACCATACTATCTCAAACCTTGATTCATTTTTATGAGGTACTACTACACAAACCTGGAAGTACAAGACTCTATCTTGAGCTCCTCTGGGATTATAGTCACATTCAACTTCCTATTCCAGGAAGCAACCAATTTCAAGACTGGCTGATTTCTTGTTGTCTCAGTTTTTTTGTTTTTGTGTTTGTATTCCCACTTTCAGCTTTTCAGCTTTCAGGTTGTCTCTCTTTATTCCCACTTTGAGATTGTTTCTCTTCATCTTTTCAGTTTCAAAAATTTGATTATCAATGAATATAGTTCTGGTAGCCTTCCCCCCTGAGATCAACTACTATATTTCAACTTTTCCAATATGATTTTTAACCACCACCAAGGATAATTTCTCTTTGAAACTCATTGGAAAAGCTTTTTAATCTCACTTATCTGCTGTCATTGTGTTTTTTTTTGCTTTCAGGTTTGGCATGCTCTTTGTGTGTCTTTTCTTTGCTGTAAGTTTTGGCCATGAGATGTCCCCACAATTTTTTAAACCTTGCATACATCTCCTTTTTCATTTATGTTAAAAAATTGCTTCAATCCTTATTTTTGAAATCAGACTATTCTGATTACCACAAATGCATTTGTTTGAGTGACCTATGACTTCCATGTTTATTACTTTTGATAATTGGATAAGCCTTGAGATTCAAACATGCTCTCTAGTTAAATCATAAGGTGACACATCAAATGAAAATTTCAATAAAATCTACTTCCCCTCCCATTTCAGTCTCTGATTAATATCTTAAAATATCATAACAATTAGAATAGAAGTACCACTTCAAGCCTCTCTCAAGTACTCAGCCTTGGCCAAGCAAATTGTTTTGTAGGTAGCATGTTGCAACTGTTCCAACATGCTATTCGTGATATCTGGCTCTATCATATTGATTTAGAGAGTGATGAGGCCGATCAATTAGGAGCCTTACATTGCAAATCGTTGGGTCTAAAGGTATACGTGGTCACTCCTTCTACTTTACAATAAGTAGTAATAACTGATATTTATGACGCCTTTAATCTCAGGCTCAAAAGGCGTACCTATTGCAAAGCATTGGGCCTGTGCGTGAAAACGATCCAGGCTGGTACTTCTGTGGATGCCCTACGGACCCACGCAACGAACGATACGTCTATGATTACAAATTCATCATGCAAGCGCCAGCTTCCGATCCGCGGAAAGAGCTGATACATGCATTTATTCATTACGCATACGATGTTAGTCTTGGTAAAACCTTGATCTGCCAAATCGACTGTGACATTGAAGGTACTATCTCCAATGTAATTTGCTGTAATAAAAGGTGAATAAACAATCTACCGATCTCTTTGATTACATTTATCTGATGGATTGTATATCAATTCCTTTTTACCTTTCCCACTGACAGTGATAAGAAAGGTAACTCCACGACTGAGATGGCGTTTTTCCACTTTGGTTGGGACCACGAGTGTAACAGCATATGTGACCTCCTCAAAGCCTCAGATGTATCAGTTCTGCGAGATGAATGAGTCCTTTCCACCACTTCATTTGTGTTTAAAGTTGGTTGTAACATCATGTTCATTTTCCTTTTTGTTATAATAAATTATATATAATAGGTTGCAGATAATTTTAACCTATGTTTATGCCAGTATTCGTCTTTAATTATCAGCGCTGGTCATCATACTTATAATTTCACATTCACAAAACTAAGTAATATGACATTATGGCGAGATTAAGGACATTACTAAAAATTGTTGCTTCATACAAATATTTGCAAATTTATACATTTATAATCAATATAAGGAGTAAAAAATAAGATAAAAATATTCACAAATGGAAACAAATAGGAACTATATACAGAAGAAGAATAAATATATTCATGATTTTTCAGCTAGAGTAGAAAAGAGGTACAAATAAGTCTCTTTCAAGAAAGAGATGATCAATTTTTGATCATCTTTTTCACTTTGGCCTTGGCCTCCTGAGCAGCTTCCCGTTCAGCAAATCGACGATCACCATATTTCCATAGATTGTAAAATCTATCCTTACCTTGTTTTACAGTAACTCCAACGTTATTTGCAACATATTCATCTAACGTACGTCTGTCAATGCTATCCAGCCATCGGCGGTATCTCGTAGCAGTTGAGTAAGAGAAGTGGTCTTTGTGAGTTTGTCCAAACACCCTCTTCCACCCAGCGGTTATGGTCCGCTTGTTGGCCTCGTCTAGAAATTTGACCATGACGATCATGCTAACACCAGACGGCCAAATTCCATCATCAAAGTCGGAGCTTTCAGGAATGGACCTCAGACGTTTGGCAATTCGCTTTGCTGGTTCTGGTTGGGGTTGATCAGTGGCATCATCAGCAGGAGTCGGAGTAGGATTTCTAGAGATGATTTTTTGTTTGGTGTGACCATGGTCCTTGTCCAATTCTTCTTCCTCATCAGACGTGAACAATTCTATAGCGTTGGGTTTTGTAGATTGCCTCATCCGCGCAGTTTCAACGGTCTTAGAGGAGGTTCCAACATTGCGGAGGTCGGGTGGTGTTTTAAAAGATTGATCTTCAAGCCACGGTAGCAATTTTTTAGTATCCATTAACTCAGTAAGTGAAGGTTTGACTATAGATTTTATATGTGTTTCCACATCTCGACATTCGGAAGGGTCAATACCGGCGAATACCATAAATAATTTGCGTGTATCAACAGGATACCGCTCTCTATAGGTCATCATGATGTTAGCCTGATTATAAACCACCCGTAAACACTAGTCAGTAATTTAACACACTTGGAAATGTACATTGTGGAAGGCAGTGAGAAGATGTTTGGTCTTACCCAATCATTTTCGTCCTCATTCCATACTTTGAATAATCCTTTCCAGCTTTCACCAAGTAGCTCCTTCACCAAGGCTCGAACCTCTTCCAACTCATCAAATGCAAAGTCTGGCCATGCTGTCACATTGGTTCAGATCATGAGAGGCTTGTCCTATGGATATAGTAAACCAGTAAGTAATTAGTCCTCTTTCTGAGATGACATGTAATATTGTGATTTCAATATTAACTTACTGTGGCAGTAATCCACAAATATATGGTTATATTACCATTGGCGTGTAAGTCTTGCTGAAGTTGAGCTCGGTCCTTGGCTTCCTTATCTAAGGCAAGGTCAATGAACTTTTGGTTTTCGATCACGCCACAGACACGCCGACTGATGTCTCTTTGACCTGGAGCAGGCAGAGGTGCGTCTCGACGTTCTTCCTGGCCAATCGTTGCAGCAGTTCCGTTGATGTTAAGATGGGTGTCATTAGCCTTGTGTTTCTTGCGCGCGGCGCTGTGTGCAGCGCATGAGTGTGGGTTGAGCGTATCACAGCACTAATTACACAAAAATTAGTTGGTCAGTTGCCTTATCGTCAAATGGTCTGAGATACAAAACTCACCGCTGAACACGCCCCAACTTTGCAGCTGTTATTCTTGCGTCAATTATGTGATGGCGCAAATTTTCCTTCTACGCCTTTGCAAGGAGATTTAGATTTGGAATCTTTATTTGGTTTTTGAGTAGCGGGAGGCGTAGGAGGGGCTGGTGGGACGCCGTCCAACATCTGATTGAGTTGCATTGCCATTTGATGGTCGGCCTGGATTTGTAGTTGAATGGCGGATTGCTGAGTATTTCCAGTGAGAGCTCCGTTGATTTGTGATATCTTAGAACGGTATAGCTGCTTGGGAAACGAACGGTAGTATCCCTTGTCAAATTTACACTAATATAAATAAAATAGGGTGTGAGCAACTTTCAAATGTTCTTGCGAAATAATTCACATTAGCAGCTCACGGTTATACCTATCAAAGGATTTTGTGGTGTTTGTCGACTTGGAGTCCAATAGATAGTAGAATGATCCGGTAGATGTTGGCAATTTTCTGAAGTGCAGATCGTTCCGGTTGGATGTGGTGCTTTGATTAGAAGAGGTAACGGGTGAAGTGGAAACAGAGGTCTGAGGTATTTGCTATTGATGTAAGTTGTGTTTGTTTTTTTGGGCATTGGTATGTCAATATTATCAGGTGGGTATCAAAAGATTCGTTATGTGGTGTCAGTGTATTTGTACAAGGATCCAATCATGTCTGGTCCATGCCGGGCTTGCACATTGGTTTTGGTGATCTCTGATTATGGATTGTGATCGGCGTGATTGGAATGTGATCGATGATTGACTTTGGTGATGCGAGACTTTTGATAAGCAGCAGTCCGAATCATGACGGAAAAGGAAGGTGATGTTGATCTTGTTGGATGTTATGTGATACTTTATGGCCTGCAATGTCTGCATGTGGCAGTCATGGGTTTACCCATCCCAATGTAGTAATTGAAATCTTGCTGTAATGGGATGTACCGACTGCGACGGGGTCCGGTATAATGTATTGCTCGCCCATGCTTGCGCTCGCTCATGCTCGCCAAGTCCACTGTCCTTCGGTTACTCTCCCTTGTTTTTTCCCTTCAAACTCAATTTATTTTTGATCATACTCAAGACGCTTTGTGGGGTAAAAGGTTTGTTTGAATCTCATGGATGATGCCGTGAAGCAAGCAATATATTTTAATGCTTGATTTTAATGCTAATATTTAAGTTTCTTTACAAAGTGCTATGCATTCTTTCAAAAGAGTGCTCCATTTGATGTAAGGTGTGATTTGGGCTCACTCCAACCTGGGTCCTTGCTTGCACCCTTGTTTGGTTTGCTCACCAGAACAGGTTCAAGATGCGTGTTGGAGATAGCTGGAGATAGACATTGGAGTTTGAATGAATTTGGTCAAGATTATGTAATCCGATGGACTCGAGAATAGATATGTCTTGAGAATGGGCTGGCAGCTGGGCAGCTTGATATCTTTTGTATTTGACGGATTGAAAAGTTACAAGAAGGACAGACGCCAAGGTTTCGCCTTTGTTGATGTTCTTAAACTGACGTCACATGACAATTGAGGCTGTGTGATGAGGGTGAGTTTAGTTCCCCTTTGAAAGATTCAAGAATACAACAACGTTTCGATCACACTGATCATGGTAAGCACTTCAATCCAACTTCTTTCGTATTTGTTTTTGCTTATGATTCTTTTGATGAACTCAAGTCAGCATTAACGCAGCAGATTCCCAAATAGATGGCTGACTCAAGATCCGAATTGATTTGAATGAATTGAATTGAAGTCTTCAGTCTAAAATCGAATCAACCAAATTGATGAAAAAAGAAGATTGTTAACGAACATTTGTAAGACGATTGACGACTGACTTCAAAATAAAGAACCGTACAATTGATTTGGTGGTGTAGGTTTGGAAGGACTGATTTCCATCTGATTCCTATACCTGCCTTCTTGTTCAAGATCAAAACTGGTTTAACAGACTCTTTCTTTGTTAGACTTGATAGCTTTCTTCAATCTGTTTACAATTTACCTAACTCTCAATCCTAAACGATCACTCTAATTTATTTGGTAGCATCAGCCTTGTTGAGCTTTGAACTGGTTGGTTTTTCTTTTATTAGATTATTATCCTCATCACCGTTCTGGTGATTTCCATCCTGGTTCTCTCCCTAGATCTCTTGGTTCGAATTCAATCATTAACTCTATCACTTTCATTTTATCAGCCAGATTACACATCATCATCGCCCTCGAACTCCAACCGCTCTTAACGACCTTTCATTTTGATTTGACTACTTGGTTTCTTCGAGGTTTCCTTTACTTTGGATACCTTTTCTCATCTGGTAACCCATACATACCATCATACCTATCTCTGGCTACTTTTCATCCCGCCCAAGCACTTCCTTGGCCATCACGTCCATTTAATCGCTTCAATCGCATCAACCTTACGCCAAACACACGTGTGCATCGACTGTTTACTAATCGGTTCACCCCTTGCCATACGCAATTGAACTTGCTCATTTACAACCTAATCTTTTACCCCCCCTTCTTTCTATAGAGCGCTTTCGCTTGTGAAACGATACCTCTCACCAAATCCACAACATCCAGCACTGCCTCACACCTTCCTCCAACTCTTATTTCCCTTCTGAGATTGGGAATCAGCTAGCTCGCTTGTCCTCATGTTGTCAACTTTCTTCAAATCCTCAAAAACTGTCCCTCGGTGGACTAGTTCAATTCCCATTCTACTTTCCCTCGTCTTACAAGTTACATCTCGGAGTGATGTCATTGGTAAGCTCCAGTTCCTTTTCACTTTTCACTCATCATCAACCGTTGACTTTTGCTATTTTCAATAGAAACGAGCTCAGTGTCATATTGCTCGACTCCTCAAGCTATCATCGTCGATACCTTTGATGTACGATACTACAAATCTAACAACTCGCTAGGATTTGACTTGTCAGCAGCTTCAGTGTCGACAGGACTAAATCTCGAAGCACAACTCTCACTAAATGTCTATGGTCTCAACTCCCTCAATCTCTCAATCGATCTCTGCTCAGTGCTCTCCGGTGTATTGTGTCCATTACCAACGTATAACTTTACTGGATCGGGTGGTTATACTATTCCTGCTGCAAATGTCCCCTCGATCACTGGATTGGCCTGGGTCGTACCTGATATCGAAGCCGTCATCACGGTCGTTTTGACAGATACCAACACAAATGAAGCTGCTGCCTGTTTACAAGTTACTCTCACTAATGGGCTCACCGTCGGTCTTTCATCGGTCTCTTGGCCTACAGCTGCGGTTCTTATTCTCAGCTTCGCACTCGCCACCGTTCATCCTTTCCAATTCGGGATTCTCTTTCTTTTACTCAGTAATCATTTGCAACACATGGCCATGTCCGGCATGATGAGCCTTAATTATCCCACTGGTTCGTTTTTTTACATTTTCAAAATTCATACACATACTTTGATTGACACTTCTTTTCTCTTCCAACAGTGTTTCGTACATGGACTACCAACTTTGCATATGCCGTTGGCCTAATTCGATCTGATGCCATTTCGCGAGCAGTTGACAGACTAAGAAGAGCTACCGGTGGAAATGGATTCTCAACCGCTCAAGATCTCGTTGCTTTCACATCTCGGCACTTCTCACCTTACAATCAAGCGTCGGGTCCCATGAATTCAGAACAGGCGAGCCCTAACCTTGCATCTCGAACTGCTATCAGTACCCTCTTGGCTACCACCAAAGTTCTCATGGCCAACAGCGTAGAGAGAAAACCATTGGGCGAACTGATTGCAACGACTCCCAGAAATGATTATGTCGTTCCAGTCGTCACTACCAACACGACGTTACTAGACCCAGGGCTATCAGCCTATGTCAATGAATTAGGATTTCCAGTCGAAAATGCTTTCACAGTGGTCTTTATGTGGACTATCATCTTGATCGCACTTGGACTCGCTATCACCGCCATTCTGGTTGCCTTTCTCCGCATTCGGCAAAGAAATTGGCGTACACCTATGCAGACTGTATCACGACACATCTCACCCGTCGGATTAAAAGCTTTGCTGTTTGTTTGGCCTCCGATCACGCTCTTTACTTGTTGGCAATGGAGGTTAGGAAGAACAGATGCTTGGTTGCCTATCTTTTTAAGTGTCATACTATGGCTTGCTTGCACTCTTGCCTTGGGTTGGGTTTCTTGGACTAGATTCAAGATTGGTAACAATTCAGATTTTGATAAGTTTGAGTCGCGTGAAAGTATTGGTATCTTTAAAGAAAATAGGTGGTGGGCTTTTTTTCCTTGGGGAATTCTTTGTTTTGTGAAAGTGACTGTAATCGGTTTTGGTCAGGTTAGTTCTATCACTCTGCGATGATGATCTGTTTTTCGAATCTTACACATTTTCTCATCCGTTCACTCTGTCATCTTTCTTAGGGTTGGGGTGAAAGACAAGTTATAGCAACAATTGTTCTAGAGGCGCTACTTTTGATTTTCCTGATAGCTACCAGACCTTTTCAACAAAGACGATTCAACGTGCTCGCGATCATCCTTGGTGTACTCCAGCTTATCGAAGACTGCGTTTTGGTCACATTCGTACCGAGACAAGACGTTCAACCTATACCTCGAGCTGTCCTAGGCTTTGTACTCATCGGAGTTCAGAGTATTGGTTTCATCATCATATTCGGGTTCACTGCTGTGATCTTGGTACTACGTGCGAAATTGTATGTCCTCTACCTTAGATCCCCTCCCTTCATTCCATGTGATCCTGATTATCTCATCTTCGTACCACTTTTTTCTCCCTCAATAGCGTGTTCAAACAACAAATACTACGTTCGAACGATCCAATCGTTGTCGATGGAGAAAAGGAACCGTTTTCACCTGAACCTAAAACCCATGAAATCCTTCATGTCGAAGCTGAACATCAACCGATCATGCACAACAGACAGCATAGTGAACCGGATACAAGTACACTACATGATATTCCGATTTCACCACAAAGATCTTGATCTTCATTCAAGACGTCGTCAAAAGGAATCATTCTCGAAAAAAACCAAACAAGTCATTCAAAACTTCAAAACTTAGATTTCTAATTCGATTCATTTCTTACACCATCAGAACTTCTTTTTCAATATAATCTCAAAACTAAGTTGGATGGACGTTTATCTATTATTTTTTTCATTAATATGAGTTGGTTTGTGAATGTGATGATTAATTATTACAGAAGAAGAAGGTATATTTTTTTTTAGAAGAATTTTTATTTTTTTTTCGCTCTCAAAGGAAATTCATTATTAATGGAAATAGCAAAACAGGTAGATTATAATCCATCATGAAGATCTCATGAACTTGTATAACGAATATGATTTTTTTTATCACATCTGATCTTATTTAAACTGATGTGATTTTTTTCTTTTTTCCAATTGAATCGAAAAAAACCCAAACCCAAACTCCAAAAACTCATTAGTATTAATTCTTTTTTCTTTATATTTGTTGATGTATTATTATTATGAACTTTTTTTTATCATTATTGGTTCTGCATGCATTTTAAAAATCTTTTTGGACATTTTTTGCAACTTTTTTATATATATTTGAAAGTTTCATTTTTTTGAAAGTTGATTCTTTTTGAAAGTTGATTTTTTTTGGACTGGTGTGGGAGTCGGATACCAACTTGATTTGAGAGATGAAGTTGTGAGTATTGATATTTGAAGAGAGATGGAGGCAAGGAATTCCAGTTTCAGCTTATCGGCCGGTTTGTTTTGACAATTGACAATTGTCTTTTCTTATGTAATACCTTTGTTAAGATATCATATTGTGAAAATAATAATATGTAGCATAAAGGACTTGATAAGAATTTCGAGTTCAAGAGAATGATCAAACACAAGTAATGGTTCTGACTTTGGGTATGATTCTAAAGAAGCTCGAGAAAGGTTGTACCTATGAAGATTTGTAGGGTATATTTAAACATAAGCCGAAAGATGTGGAAGCTGATTGGAGTTTGTTGTTTGAGATAAGCTTTTAAAGCTTCAGACATCAATACTGGAAGAATGTTTTTGGCAGAACTTATGTAGGAAGATAGTCATGGGCATTGGGCCCTTTGTGTAGCTTATGTTCATTTTGATCATGAGGTGTGGTGGTATTGTACAAAATGACCCATCGTTACAATACTGCAGTGTGCGGATGGTAAGACGAGACACAAGTTCAGCATGGATTCCTAGCTTCTTCACCATTGGCACAACTAGGAAAAAGACTACTAATGAGATATCAGGGATCTCGTATAATGGTATACCAAAACTACCTTTGGGATCAATTCCAGGTCTCGTAATGACCATCAACTTGATCATTGTCTTTCTTTAGGCAAGACCGGAAAACTTATTAATTGGGCAAGGTTTTAGTGAGGGTTTCTTTATTCACTTTTTCAATGAATTGGATTTTTTTAGTTGTGTTTATGTTGGTTGAAGTGTTACGTAGAAATGTGAAAGATGAGTTGGAATTGATTTATTCAAGAAACAATGGTCTACTGCAGGTTGGCTTTGGTTTTTTTATATAGCCATCATGATCTTCAGTAGTGGTACAATATTTAGGGTATCAAAGAAAAGACAAATAAAGGTTGAAGTAGCTAACTTGTAAATAATCAAAGACACCAGAAAGTATACTTCAAAGGTTTTTATAGTCTGAAGTTGTGGCTAGCTTGAAGCTTTAAACCTCACCTGGATATGGATATTCTTGAAGAGGGGTTCAAGGCTGTTGACACTTTCTATGAAAAATCACCAAAAGATTGCTTCCTCAAGTGCTTACATTCTCTATCTTCACCATGTTCTGCTCTTCGTCTTTCTGAATGTAACACTGAAGCACTGGTGTAAATTCATAAATCTGGTATTATAATTTCAAAAAAAATACCATCAAGTTTCCTTAAAGACTGCTTGCTCCTACGAGGGTCTGCCTGGGTCAACCTGGTATATATGTGGCTCAATAGGTTGCAGTTCCCAGGTTGGTGTTGGGCCTGATCCTGGACCGGGGCTAGACCTGAAGGAAGGCGCAAGATCAGGTGATAGTTTTGTTAGGTACTGTTAGGTTGTATCCAAGATACAGACTGTTACACTTGATCAGAATATGAGATGCTGCGATGAAGATGAAGTTTGAAGGATGGCTGTGATGAGTGATGAAGTGGCACTGCAGTGTGTTGTAGTAGTACTAAATCCGAAACCATCCGAGACGAGAGAAGTGATTTGAACCTGAGCCAAGAGTAAGACAGCCTTAAACTAAAACTAAAACTAAAACTATGTATACACTTAACGTTCTTGACCGAGTCTCTCTCGTGACGTCTCAACTTGGTCATCGAATTTAAACTCAGCATCTTCTTAGAAACCATTTCCACGATTCTCAACTCATTCCATCAACTCTCTCAAACATCGAATACGAACACATATCACCATCTCAATCATCATGTTTAACTCATCATCTCAGCATTCATCATCATCATCAATTTACCAGAACAATCGAACAACAATCACTCTAACATTCATCTTCACTATCATCTCTACCCTCAGCAAATCTCTTACAACAGCTTCAACTCTGACCACTCAATCATCTACTTCATCATTAATCCATCCACCTTCAACTCTCTGTTCTCAACCTAAAGGTTTAATCGAAGATGCAAATTGTGCTTTTGAAACTATAGATGAAGTTAATAGAAGATTACATTCTCAACTTAATCAAGCTGTTCAATTACCAATCTTTCGATATCATAAAGTAATTCACTTCTATTTCAATATCCGAATTCAATATCAATCTGATTTCGTTTTCTGTTCTTTAGGTTGATCTTTATAGACAATGTCCATTTTGGTCAGAAGATGGAGCTTGTGGTAATATAGCATGTGCAGTAGACGAATTAGATCAAGTAATCTCATTCTCTCATCACCCACTTCCCCTCAAAAACCTCGATTCAATCCAAACTGAAACTAAACTTGTTGGATTTGCATTTTTTCTTTTGAATTTTAATAGAAAGATATACCAAAGTATTGGAGATCCAAAGAATTAAGTGGATTAAAGACGACCGAATCGAACGACTTACCACCTAATCTAGAACAAAAACCATGTAATACCCAATCCAACGACCAAAACTTTTGTGTATTAGATGATAATCAAATCGAACCTTCATCTCGTTTGAGTCAACCCATCAAATTTTCCTAAACCCCCAATTTCACAAACCATTTAAAACTAATCATTCGTTTTCCTTTTGATTTTTTTTAGAAAGCGTTTATGTTGATTTGTTATCTAATCCAGAAAGGTTTACAGGTTATGCAGGCAAATCAGCATCAAGAATTTGGCAATCGATTTATGAAGAAAATTGTTTTGATTTGATACCTAAATCGAAGCCTTCAACTAGTCATGAATTCAATAGTTTCTCGAATCCAGGTATCAAGGATTCTTCACTAACTAGTCCTAAATCGATTCCTGCGAATGTGAATGGTAGACTTACGTTTGAAAGGTATGGTGATCAAACTTGTTTAGAGAAACGAGTTTATTATAAGTTACTTTCGGGTAAGTCAAGCCGTCTATTTAATCCCGAACAAACAGATCAATCATGATTAATAATTGGTTTTACGTTTTTTTTGATGACTTTTGGAATAGGTTTACATGCTTCTATTTCGATACATATTTGTGATGAATACTTGGATCCATTATCAGGAAAATGGATTCCAAACCTACAATGTTATTTACAAAGGGTAGGATCACATCCCGAAAGGATCGAAAACCTATACTTCACCTACACCTTAATGTTAAGAGCCTTATCGAAATCATCAGAATACTTGAGATCAGAAAGAGTCGAGTTATGTACAGATGATGAAGAATCAGATGCAAGAACGAAACGAGTCTTGGAAGAATTGATCAGTACTTCTAAAGATTATCCTGGTACATTTGATGAACATTCAATGTTTATGAATTCGGAAAATAAAAAATCTCTTAAAGAAGAATTTAAAATGCATTTTAGAAACGTTAGTAGGATTATGGATTGTGTGGGTTGTGATAAGTGTAGGTTGTGGGGTAAGTTACAGGTTATGGGATTAGGAACTGGGTTGAAATTGTTATTTGAATATGAAGAAGGTGATCAATTGTAAGTGTCCCATTTTATCAAAAAAAAATATTCCATTACAGAGTTTTGATTTATTGATTATATGATTTTGGTTTTGGATTCAATAGATTTAATAATTTTCATTTAACTAGACCTGAATTAATTTCATTTATCAACACATTACATAGATTATCTGAATCATTAGTAGCGGTTTCTAAGTTTAGAAAGATTTGGGAAAGAAGACAATTAGATGGAACTTTACCCAATGAAACGGTTCATGAAAGGTTTGATTCTAAAGTTTCGGGTGAAACGGCTTCTGCTATTGAAATTAAGGCAGGACTTGGACCTAGGAATCAAATTAAAGAAAGTGAAGAAGAAGAAGTCGAAAAAGAAAAGGAGAAGGAAATGAAAAAAGAAGAAGAAGAAAAAGAGAAGGAAGTGAAAGAAGAAGAAGAAGAAGAAGTGATGGTTCTTGTGGAAGAGAAAGGGTCTGATCGAGTAGATGAGGGTATTAACCGATCCATCAACCCTTCGATGTCTTCACCAAAGCAAAGCGTAAACCCCGAACAACTTACGTCAAGCTTCTCGGCAGAAACGCAAGAAAAAACCGAACCGATGTCGAAAACTCATATACCAGAACCGATGATTCATACAACCTCATCAGGAGAAGAAAGTCGATCGAATAAGACGAGTATCAAGAGTCTTGAAGAGTTTTTAAAACATCCTACTTTAGTGATGATTGAATCTAATAAGTTTTTAAAGATTTTGACGAACAGATGTAAGAAGACGTGTGAAGAATGGATCGTTTTGAGTTTTAATGAGTTTAAAAAATCGGTTAAAAGATCGGTTGGTAGGAATGGCAATCAAAATAAGAAAAGGAAAAGTAAAGGTGCTAAGAGCGTTGGAAGTCACGGTCAGAAGATCGGGTTGGAGAAAGTGGGCGAAAGGAATGAACTTTGAATGGACGATGAGGATGACAATCATAAGGACAGCAATAATAGATACATGTTTTTTTTTCTTGCTTGAACTTTTCTTTTTTTTTACTTCTCTTGCATGTATTTCTTTTTTTTGAATTCGATTTCATTTAGCATTGTAGTTTTTTTTTTGATTTTTTGATTTGTATTCATACTCATCAATTTTGTTTTGGAATTTGCTATTTTTTTATTTTTTTGAGTTGGTTTTGATTAGATCTTGATGAGATGTGGTTTCGTTCTTTTTTGTGGAAACCAATGTCTTCGTTTCTTCAAAAAGAAATTGTCTTTTATCTTTTATTAACAGCAAGGTCTTATCAATATCAGTATCTTATCAACATCAACATCTTATCAACAGAACATTTTATCAACAACATTTTATCAACAAGAACATCTTATCAACAACAACATCTTATCAACAACAACATCTTATCAACCCAACATCTTATCAACAAGAACAACAACATCAATGATTTTTTTTTCTAGAACAGAAAGATTTATAGATTTTTTTGTTTCTTAAATGATTTTCTTATGGACCACAGACTTCTTGATTTTTTGAACAAAAAAAACAAAACTGATAAAACAAATGAAAAAAAAGAAATTAAAGAAAACTTGATGAAATCTTTTGAAGTGAAATTAGTTGAATTCTATTTGTGATGTGTGAGTTCATGAGCAAGCTATACTAGAGCAGAGCAGAGCAAAGGGGTATGTAGAGTTATCTTTTTTGATTATAATCAAACCTATATACAAATTGTATACCCACCAGCAGCTGCATTGACCCATGAGGATGTATAGAAAAAATTGCTAGTCTTGATACTATCTATGTAAATTCAGAGAAATTAAAACATTTCTAAAACCCAATGAAAGGGTTGAATCAGGTTGAATCAGCATCTCACAAATGGTATGTGATGATAGAGGTATATCTAAAACAAAAAAATCAAACACAATTCTCTTTGAGACTGTACAAAAAAGCTGACACTATCTTTAACAAAAGGTCTTTAGTTAAACCTTTCGTCAAATCTTTATGACAACTCACTTGAAGTAGAGATGAAAGGTGAATGCTAAAATGTTCTTGAGCCTGACAGGCAACCAATACCTACGATTATCATTAATCTATCTTCCACGTTGAGGGAAATGCAGGGCGATGTAAGTTTACATACCGTGAAGTCATTTTTAGATAGGATTGTTTTTCATCTGAGGAAGAGAATGCATTCTTCAACTACTCGCCAAATCAAGAAATATGAAATTCGTAATGAATGCATAAAGCTAAATAGATATAAACAAAAAATTGTGATACAATCCTCTACAAAAATAAATATATTGAGAAGGAATTTGGATAGAGAAATCATGTGATTTCGAATATGATGAAACCAAATCAAACTAACAAAACAGATAAATAAGAAATACAAATAAGAAATATCATCACAATCATAAGATTGTAGTAAGATTGTAAAAAACCTAAGCTTCATAAACCAACAAGACCAAACTCATTCAAACATGAAAGTAGGAATATAAAATCAAAAAAACCCCACAAAGATTGACATTGATTTTCTTTAAAAGATTTCAATTCAAACCAATGATTCCTCTTAACCAACGAGTAGCAAGTCTACTAACTTCAACCGATTCATCTAAACTTAAAAAATCCGAAACCAGTTCCATAATATGCCTTTCTACTTCATCCGCCACTCTTTGTAGATCAGGTCCTAAGATTGCTCTGGCTAATGGTGCAACGTTTTGTGAAAGTGAAATTGAGGTTTCTTCATTGCTTGTTGTGGAAGTTGGTTGGGTTGGATCTGGAATCGGGATTGGGGGTGGAATTGGGTCGGTTGAAGGATTGGTTGTGGATTGGGCTTCGGGTGGGGGATTCGTGGGATTTGGTTGAGAGCCGAGTTGAGGTTGAGTCGAAGTTGTCGAGTCACTTTGAGTGGTAGTAGAGACTTGCACAGCAGTCTGTTCTGGTTGTGTAGAAGAAGTTGACGGTTCGATGGATGGTGTAAGTGTAACCCGGTTGGTTGGTTCAGAAGTTGTCTGAGGAATGACCAATTCATCATTCAATTCCGCCGTTGGGATCACACCATGAGTAGTTGGCTCCCCAGTGCTTTCAACAGAACTTGAGCTGGAGATCTGATCACGTTCACCGTTATGAGTTCCTCCTACCAACGCACTTGGACCTGGAGTAGGTAATTGATCTACAACACCGTCACAATTTTCACTAGCTACCTCTGTAATTTCCACCTCCCTAACAGCGACATTCTGGGGGACTTCGTTATTCACAATTAGTTCATGCCCACTCCTAAGTTCCACATCTGAGGTAATCCGAGGGTCGATATGTTCATTTGCCTCCCTGGCGTGCGTATCAGCTAGTCTCGTTTCACCATCACTCGACCGGCCTACACCGGATTGAATCGCATCGCTTTGCTCGGCATCAGTAGCGATAACAGGTTCTTGCGACACCGAATTCTGAACTGAAGCGTCCTGTCCCTCTCTTTGACCCGTCTCCGTTTCCCTAGCGACACGTGACCCTCGATGACCAAAGACGATTGGTCTTTCAAGGCGTTGACCACTAGCGAACCTTTGAAGAAGTAAATCAACCTCTTCAACAGTAGATCCAGTGACCCTAACTAGATAGTCTCTTACTGTAGGTTGATTGGTTAATAATCTAGCTAACATATGCATAGGTTCTAAACCATTTCCGGTTGCTCTTTGTACAAGTGATGTGCCTGGAAAATCGGGTTCTGCACGTGTGCTCAACCATTCTTGATGAGTATGTGGTAGTTCTACGATTTGTCCATCGAAATTGACGTGCTTATAAAACTAGAATAGTGAAACCATAAAAGTGAAACCAAAAAACCAATAGATTAGTCTGAATCCAAAAGAAGATAAGACATCATAAATAACAATTAAACAAGAACCTACACATTCTTTACCAAAAGAACAATTTCCAAACCTATTGAAATTCTTACAAGGTTTCTCGGCCCATTTTTCTCTTGTAGCTTTAACGATCAAATCTTTTTGTTTCGATCCATTTGGATAAAATTTTGGACTTTGGACTAAATAAGTGGATTCGATTCTACAAAGTGGACAACGTCTTAAGATACCCATGGATACTTGGTCTGAACTTTTTCCTCTTTGAGTTCTCCAATTTCTTATACATGGTAAACAAAATACATGAGAACATGAACCTTTTCAAATCATAAATAAAGAGAGTAATCAGTTATATTGAAGAAATGACGAGGTTTATAGCAAAAGGATGCGTGAATGCTCACAAAGTAATCCATAATAAGTCTCAGGATAATCTAAACAAATCCCACAAGTTTCATCTGGATCTTTCTCAGGAAGTTCTGATGGTTTGTTCGATTTGTCCACAGGTTTCGAAGTAGAAGTAGAAGCGATTGGAGTTTCTGGATTCTCATGTTCATCGTCAAGAATAGGCGGTAAATGAGGTGGTTTGCTAGGTAAATCGTGAGGAGTATGTCGTATTGAAGTGTTCGTAAGTTCGGAATGATGAAATCCACAAGATGAACCTCTCCAACAGTATCCTAAAGAAGATGGAAGTGTTCATGAAAGTGTTAAGATTGATGAATGGTTTTGTAAGTTGACCGTAGCACTTACCTGCTTTGTAGTATCGACATGGTCTAGCGGAAACGAATGAGCTCATCGGTGGTCTCGGTTCGTATAGTCAGAGTTGAAATCGAGTGGGTCGAATTGAAAGTGGAAGCTTGAAATGCTGAGGAGGTAAAGTAAAGTAGAAGTCAAAAGCCAAGTGAGAGAGTATTTGATACATCAAACAGCTTTACATAAATTCAACAAACCATCAGCATTTCATACAGAACCATATCAAACAAAGGCACAGAGCACTGCCCCTTGCTTCTGGCTCAACACAATAAAACTTAACAAAATCCACTAAAACTCCTCTCTTGCGCAAGGATACCCTCAAAGGGATTGAACCGCAATACTAAAGAAAGCATACATAACACAAAGGATGATGTTTACTCCATGAGTTTCAATACACAGGTACAAAAATACAATGGGGGACAGTAGTAGTTCTAAATCATCCAGTTCACACCAATCATCCAATGGACTACAAGTATGTCTTGTAGTCTTCATATATTTTTCATTCAACATTAGTTCCCCTTCGTCAAAGAAAAATTACCTCAATTGAGGGACATCTGGTAGAACTAGTGACAACTTTGGTTAAGATGCCTGACATTATCTCTCACAACTTATCATTGCTCTTTGTATAAAAATTCAATTGGATGCCAATCTTAAGGATAAATAGTATGGCATTCTGCAAGATAGTCAGGGACAAGTGTATCACTGCCCCAGATGTGATTTCTTTCAAGTGGAATTAAAGAAAAGTCCAGGCATATATTCCTGTAGAAGAGTCCCCGCAGCACACCATCAATGGTCAAATACACAGAAAAGTCCATCAGTTTTCTTGGTTGCTCCATTGTGCTCCTTCTACTTTTTCAGGTTTTCTAGTGAAACACCTTTTGAATGAATTGATGAAACAGTTTCTTAGGCTCAAAAGTGTGACCTTGGCTGGGCCGGGTTAGAATCTTAGGGTTGTGAACCGGCCCTGAGTGTCACTGAGCAAGCCTGGGCCTTTTCACTGTGTAAACCCAAGGGGATCCAGAAATTTCTTGATCAGGGTCCACCAAGGCACACCCTGAACTACTTATAAGTGCTACAAAAGGACCACAAGGGAAATAATTTTGGCTTGTATTGCACATCAAGGGGTATGGAATTTTAGATAAAATTTATAGGAGTCTACTTGGAAGGTGAAAAGAGCTATAGAAGCCTACTCTGAATGAAAAAGCACTGTCTATCTAGCAAAAAAAATGACAGGCAGCCAGGCAGACCAGGCCACCGGGGTGCCTGCAGGGCTTTTATGACTCTGATTAATTAGGTTTCAGTGTGTCAGGGCATGCAATGTCTGCTCCTGAAAAAAATGTTGGTCACAGTTGTCTGGGGGGTCTGGGGCTAGTTCATATCCCGGAATTTTGGCCAAAAGCATCACACTACACAAAATGTAATCTTTACCGGGCAGTGAAGAAAACTACTGACATGGAAAAATCCTGAGGCCACAGGAAGAGAGCTAAAAATCTGAAAAAATCTGCACCTTGTTCCTAGATGTTGGGGCGTCATGATGAGTATTTTTTTGTATTTTACACACAGATATTAGTTAATGTACTAACAATAAAGGCTGAGAATCATCAAAAACCCACCTGTAACAATACCTGAAATTTGGCCCATGGTTTGAAGACAGGATTTTGAAATCTTCAAACATCAATAACCTTTGCAGTTCTGAATCAAATCACTTGATGTTTGGTTCACCGGAAAGGTGAGTCTTTCCTCTACATTTATCATTGTGACATCACATCTGTAGCCGGTCTGCAAAAGATCCTACAGAGCAATTTGTTCAGACCCGTTTGAACATATGTAGAGAGTTTAAACTACCAGATAACACCCTACTACCTTTATGAAGTGTAAAGGAGAATTGTTAAGCTTTCAAACGGACCAATAACCAAGTTATTTGGAGCAGAATTGCAAAATTTATTGAAGTTTTTAGACCACAAAATATTGTCTTCATAATCATGACCCAAATTTCAGGTATTGTTACAGGTGGGTTGTTGATGATTTTCAGCCTGTATTGTTAGTACATTAACCAATATTTGTGTGTAAAATACAAAACAATACTCATCATGACGCCCCAACATCTAGGAACAAGGTGCATATTTTTTCAGATTTTTAGCTCTCTTTCTGTTGCCTCAGGATTTTTCTATGTCAGTAGTTTTCTTTACCGCCCGGTAAAGATTACATTTTTTGTAGTGTCAGAGGCTTGAGTTGTTATTAAGGGAGTGCAATGGGAATTGTTGGAGAATATCACATACAAGTCTTTAGCTGACAGGTTGGACTTCTTTGTTCATAACACTTGTTTTACAGGCATGACATCATAAATGTTTACCAATTTCTCTGATATTTATCCCATTGTGTTTACTATTGTCAAATTTTTTACTTATTTTTCTTCTTGTGGTTTCTATCTCATAGCTAACTTATAAATCAAATTTTGTGTCCCACTCACCTTTTTTTGCCTAGTTTTTTTCTTTGATTCTGTGGCAATCTAACAATTATCAAGGAACTCTTTTTTTTAGGTGATTGATAAACAACACCAAGTTGAAAAGACAGATGATGCTGGTTTTTGTTAGCTTGGATTAAGCTGGAAGTTATACACTTTGTAAAGGAATAATCTGGAAGTTTTACAGCTTGGAAAACCCTGAGATACCTGTAAAGTATCTCAATGGTCTCAGAAACATTCTGACACCAGTTTTTGGGCTCAGCTACAAGTTGGCATTGTCATTTTCAGTGGGTCTAAATGACTCTGATGCCCAATTCCCAAAATTGACTAAGTCCCAGTCTGGACCTAACCACCAACTCCAGAGAGGGACTTACACCCAAAGTCCAGATTTTGGTGTGAGTTCTTTTGGGGATTTTTTGGAAAATCTTCAAATCACCCTGCTCACAAATCTCGCATTTCAAAGTCATTTCAGTGTATGATGAAGATGGTGTGCAGAGTCCAGACCTCCCATCTGTTTTTGGCCAATCCCAGCACCACACTACCTTGTTTTTGAAGAAAAATAAACCAATATAATCATTTGGGGCCAAGCACAACTGTGGTGACCTAGACAGAAAACACATTGCCAAAACTCCAAATCTGGGTATAAAACGGTAGAAAGGTTTCCACCAAACTATAGTTTGATTGCTCATGGCAGCTGAAACCCAAAATCCAGATACCCTGTTGCACCACACCATATTAATCATCACACTATGCTCCTCAGGAGCCAATTGGCAACCAGTGAGGTATTCATCACACATCCATCACCACCCACAAATTTACCTTGGATTTGTCAATCCGAGGTATGGTTGGATGCCAAACCTTGGACAGAAGCCTCCCAAGGTTTTGATCAAAGGTCATTTTCAGTGCAAGAGAATACCTTGGATAGAAACCTTGGAAAAGCTCTGTCCAAGGATTTGGGTCTGGTGATGCCTTGGATTTCTCAACCCGAGGCATCTATGTTGGCAGTGCGCTCAGACAATCTCTTGCCAACAACAAACCCAAGTTTCTTGACACCATTGATGGCAGCACAAACACATCTGTAGGCCAATTGTTCCAGAATTATTACGGATATTCAGCACGAACTCAGCAGCAGCAAACAGTGATCCACTTTCTCAATGGACAGTTGTGGTTTTTGATAGCGGGCACAGGCTTTGACAAAAGCTGTGTGCCCGACTTCTTTTATTTTACCCACAACCCCGCCTTCCACCCAATCATACTAAGTATTAACCCTTTAGAGGGACTTGGCAATGATCAGACAGGATTTTTGACTTGTAACACCAACGTTCCGGATTGCACGGCTGACATCACATGCTTCAATTTGAGGCAGTTCACAGAGAACAAACAAGTTGGCCTGAAGGCAGTAGATCTGACTGGTCCTAATCGCACCACAGAGACATGCAACACCATTATGAAGGGCATGTACATGTGGCCAAACCTAGGAATTGTAATCATTGGGTTTGGGACAATCTCTGGCCCCACTGCTGCAAAACTTGAATGATTACTTAAATCACTTGGAGGGGACTGTACATGTTCATTTATGTGGTAAGCATTGATTGACTTTGGTTAGATATCATTATAAGCAGAATAGGAATTCATGGCCACCAAAATATGCCATTCTTTTTGACTGTGCTCTGCAGAGTCCGGGGGTAGTTTTGACCAGTGCTGTGTTTGACCACATGTGGCAGGATCAGAACTTTCAGGACCAGTTGATTCTCAATGTTTTTGACAAAGCTCATATGGTTTGTAAGTGGGGGTTGGTCGAGAGTGGCAAATCCAACAGGCTTGCCAGTCATGTAAGAATCACAGATGGAGGTGTCTTCTGGCCATCATATGGGGACCTAGCTTGATGATTCCTATCTACCATGGGAAAGTGCCACTGCTTCTAATTTCAGCAACTTGCACCCCTCAGGCAATTCACCAAATTTCTGTCAACCTCAAACTCAATCCACACGACATTAGATCCTCCAGAGTGGAACTCACTATACCGGAAATATGTTTGATCCAAAGGTTGTTCAAGAGACCTTTGAAAGCTTCATTGTGTGGAATATGTGCTCATTGTATGGTGGTCCCAAATTCAGCTATCCCTCTTACTCTTGTGTATTCCAGTACTCAAAATGCCACATTGGAATAATTACAACTGCTTAATTCATCTTGTGGCCACCCAAAGGAAGCAGGAAATGCTCAATCACAGTTTGCACATTGTTACCACACGTCCACTGGCCCCAAAGCCAAGCTTGACACCGTTAAGACTTTTGTTGCAGGGTCTCTAGCAATCCTAGTTTGCACTTTGGCACTTGGACTGGGCCAGAACTGGCACCGTGTCCATCATGTGATCATCATAGGTTGACAGTGAAAAGCGACAAATCCCACATAGTTGAGATACTTGAATCCCTGTGACACAATCTATAGGTGAGTCTCAGACACCTCTGTCACAATACCTGATGTACTAACCTACATATCAGAATAGAAATAAACAAGAAGATAAAAAGAAAATAGCAGTTAAGTAGAAGGAATGAGAAAATATTATTATATGACTAAAAGTATTTTGACCTATGAGATTTGATCAGGTCACAAAATGAAAGTGAGAACAAAATTGACACAGTCTAGATTCAGCAATGGATCCAGTGTCAATGTGTATTCAGATGAAAACATGAAGGTAACAAATCTAAGAACATAAATGATCATTTATAAAAACAAGGAAACTACAAGATGAGAATAGAGGCAAATTTACTTATATACTTCCCACAACCTTGTTCATACCAACTGCTGATGGACCAATCCAACATTCCACAATGTCAAATATATTAGGAGCTATCCAAGCTGAAGGTCTGAATGTCAAGTCCTTTCTTTTCTGGCTAAGGTCTCAACAACCGCAGCCATCAAACCATGAGCCACCTTTGCTAATTGATAGGGTTTATCATATATTTCATTTTTGGGGATTCAAGAGGTCACAGTCTTGCAGTTCCTTCATTGCTTTTTCGAAACCGCCAATCATAAGCTCCAAGCATATCAGAGACAATGGAGGGGAGAGGACGGAGATGGCCAAACCAGCATTCACATGGTTCTCAACAGGATGAAACAGCTATTACCACTTCAAACATCAAACAACTTCCCTTCAATTGAACATGGGAAAATGATTAGAATTAGAATTGGTGATAAAGCATCGATTGCTGCACACCTGTGCCACAGCACCCACACTACATACATGCAGTAGCATGGGTGAATTGGGAGCTATCATGTACATACAGAGATGCTCAGATATGGGTTCATTTGGATGAGTAAACCATATGTAATACCTTCTGTAATTTTTCCAGTTTAACAAAAGCATTCCAAAAATTGACTACATATACTGACTCATAGATTTGGTGTAATTGCATTGACTAAACTCCATGTAACAACCTTTCTGTTACTATCAAAGAGGGTCACACAGATTGTTTAGATCAGTGTTTGAGGTATGAATTTTGAGTGATGTACAGCTGTGGTTCTCTAGAGTATGGTTTGTAGATTAATTGTGGAGGTGTATAATGGGTTAGTTGATCATCAAGGTGTATGATATGCAGAGAGTGTGATTGACAAGTTGGAGTTTATGGGGAAGTAAGGTACAGAAGGGTTTAGGGTGTGAGCCAAAAAAGTCCATATTTGGCTGATTTCAACTTACACATAGAGAATTGCCTAAGCTAAGTATGTGTCTGGGGGTAACAGCTGTGGATAAAATTACCCCAAATCTACGTACATCATGGTTTACAGCATGTGGCTGTGGATGCTCTTATCCTGGGTATTCTTGTGAGTGAGCCACCAGTCCAGAAAAAAACTTATACTCCAATTGACAGTACCTGTGGCCCTCTTGACTTTTGAGTGGTATTCGTACATCCATGGATCCTCCCATCCAAGCAAATCTTGCCCAGTGCTGTATGCATTGAAAAGCTGAGACATATGAACACAAGAATTAAAGGGAAGTTGTGTTACATTTGTCATTCTGTTGATAAGAGGACTTGATTACATCCTAGTTTTTAAGTCTAGAATAGAAGGGGCCTGAAGCAGTCTATTGAGTTGAACATGTCCAAGATCTCAGAGCCAGACAGCATGACTAGCACCTATACCAGGCTCATCGATCAAAGTCTTCGAAATTAATTTAATAGGAGCTTCAAAGAACGGATTCCATTCAAGAACCATCACCCAACCTACTTCATCATCCGTAAGGACAATCAAGATCCTCGAGTCATTTTCATCACCATGAATCCTAAACTCGATCGCATTTGCTTTCCCACCACTAGTCGGTGTAGGCCACAAGCTAAGGAGTTTCAAATAATTTGAATCTTGTTCTAGAACGGCAAGAACCCCTGGATGTTGAGGATCTTTACCTCGAGTGGTAGCGAAGATGTAGTTTTTGCTCATCCATGTCTCTTTGTCTGTCGTGCTTGCAAATAAAGTTTGTTTGAGTAGGGTTGGTAGAATCCGAATCGTATCTCCACGATAATCATCTGGATCAAATGATATATCAAGTGATTGGTCTGAAGGAATGATCGAAGTTGAAGTTTGATAGACCAATGAATCAGGTTCAATCTTATATAAATCTATGAATTGTGCTTAGAGTGATGCAACAATATCAACTTTTGCACTTTGGAGCGTGAATACATGGATATTCCCCCTACATGGTAAAGTGAGGAACTTACTATGTTCTGTGACTACATACAGCCATCTACCATCTTCACTGATCACACAATGTCTTGGACCATCATGAGGTCTTGGACTCTTAGTCTCGGTTATCAGTCTAAGAGTTTTCGTATCTGGGTCTACTTCATACATAAAGATTGAGTTATGACCTCTGTTCAAAAAAGCTGGTCATTATTCTTTCCGTTTTATATGAAATGCTGTGCCAAGGCGAGGTGCATAATGTATTACCATATCACTTACAAATGTGCCACAAAGGCTTGATTTGTTATTCTATTAATCTCAATAGCATGGCTTCCATACCTCTGTCCAAAATCCACATATGAATCAGGAATTAGCGAAAAGAAAGGATCCAGAAAGAGATTTGATCTCACGAGAGCTTTACGAGTTCTATCTTCATTGATTAAATCCGATGGTGGAACAAATAATATTTCTTGAATCTTTTCTTCAATCAAACCACTGTCTTTGTCCAAACGATGTAGTTCACCAGTAGGTCCTCCTACGGAATAAAGAGTTTGATCATTCATGGTGATATAAGATGAAGTAGAAGCTGCGATTCAAAAACAAGATCGATATAACTGAGCTTTTGAGTAAATCTTTATCAAATGATACTCCAAAACTTGCTTCTGTAGAGCAAGAAGATTCTAGAAAGATGAAAAAAGAAGTAAGGAAAAAGAGAAGATCTTACTGATAGGCACCGTGTTAACTAATTCAAGTTTCAGTGACTTCAAATCGATAGACCAAGAAGATAGTTGAGCGGGAAGCGCCCAAGTCGTTGCATAAACCCGTTGACGAGTACGATCATAATAAAGGTATTGATGAGGTCCATACGCAGGAACAGTAAGACAAACGGACAATTTGGAACTGGATCGATCGAAGGCTAGTAAATATAAGGAAGTCGAATTGAAAGAACCTGTGTGGGTATTTAGGTAGACGTAGTTTCGAATCTTTAGATATTTTATCTTGCTCCTCAGCGGAGATTTATGTCTTGTCAAGCAAGAACTTGGCATCTTGAACAAATGTATTGAATTTCATAGATTTGATGCAATAGACTTACCTGAGAACAAGTAATCGATCCCTTCATTCTTTGAACCAAAAGCTTGGTCTGCCATGTGCGAAACAAACATGGTTTTATTTGGTTCGCAAGGATTAGGAATGCAATCGATATATTGATCAGAATTACATTTTTCATCTGTCCCGATATACTGTACTTCAAATTGACTACTTTCACTATTCCTATTTGTTTAGAAGTTTCTTTTCATTACCCTTTGGGCATTCAGAAGCAACTGGAATTGAGTACATGTGTATGATGAAAATCAATACGAAAACTTGATCAACAGACCATCAAGGATCCGATAGCTAGGACAATCAAAGGGATCAGATATCGATGTGAAGTAGAAGTTTCTGCGAATGTTGATGATGGCGACGAGGATGAGGATGTTGAAGTGGACATTGAGGAACGATGTAAGCTGTATGTGGTATTTATGTACAGTCGTTTTTTAAAGGGTTACGAGATTTTTACACACAACGTTTTTGACTCCTTATTGAGTGTATTACTTTTGCTAAAAAGGAAGCCCGGGTTGAAATAAAATAAAATAAAACGTAGCCCAGAATTTCGCCGCAGTCACTGCAGTGAGTGTATGTACAGCAGCAGACACAGTCAGAGATTTTGCAGGTGCAGCCCCGCCTGCAATCTCAACCAATTTGATTCAGCTCCTTCAAGAGAGCCTACCACCAACCAATCAATTTTCATACTTGTCTTCTTGATGGGGTTCTGTAAATATTCAGCTGATATCAAAGTGCTCGTGGTTCGCTGGAGTCTTCGAGGACTTCCAAGATCTTTAATCCGACAGCGACTCAACAAGCAAATTTCTCGCAGATCCTTTGGCCGATGGATTGAACTCTACCACCTAACCCGTGCAGTCATACGCGATCCCGACACCTACGAACGCCGTGGTCGGCGCCAGCACTTGAATGCCACGGATCGTAGATTCATGGAAGAATTGGTTCTCGACCAGCCATCCCTTTTCCTCGACGAGATTCAAGAAAAGCTTTACAATGCGCATGGGAAGATGCCTTCCATAAGTACTGTTCACCTCGAACTTCAGAGCCGCCTTATGATAAGCTTGAAGAAGGCCTGTGTCAGTAACACTCGGAAATCCTTGATGCCAAAGTTGAAATGGATGCGCGATATGATGGGCTATCCGTCCAATTTCTTGGTGTTTACAGGTCAGTCCAATATCACTTTTCATCTCATATTTTCTTGCAATCTTGTATTGAAATCCTCTGTTGTCTCACTGGTTGCAGACAAGAGCGCAGTCTGTGGGAGGGATCTGCTACGAAAACGTCAGCGAAGCAAGATTGGAGTCCGCACTACTCGCAAGGTTCCTAAGATGCATCAAGGTCGATATTCACTCCTTCCAGCCATCACTTATGATGGCTTGCTGGCTCTTTCAGTTCTTGAGGGGCCGGTGAACCGGAAGCAATTCGAGAAATTTTTGAAGTATAGCTTAGTTTGTCATTGTACCTCTACTTCAATACCCATTACTCCACACTGAGATCATTTCAATGTACAGCTTCCTCGCATGAATCGATTTCCAGCAGACAATAGTGTCTTAGTACTGGACAATGCCTCAATTCATTGTGGTGGATCAATTGCTGAGCTCTGTCGTAAGAAAGGTGTGTCTGATCTCATCATCTTTCCTCTGTCGTGTTTCCAAATCGCTAATTCGAGCGGGACAATTTCAACTTTAGGTATTCTTCTTTGTTACTTACCACCATACTGTCCTGAGTTGAATCCGATTGAACTTGGATTCAACGCCTTCAAATTTGACCTTCGACGATCACAAGTACTGGCTACCAGGACTAATCCGATTGGACCAATACGAAGGGCTGCTCATAAGACATTTGGCCCCAAATTATTACCTAAGTTGTACCACCATTGTGGTTATCGCACATTCGATGAAGTCCTCAATCGTAGAATGGGTCACATATGACTGATTTCGGCCAATGAGGTATTTGCATTATCCTATCTGTAGTTTTCGAGTTTCTTGGCTCATCTATTCAATTTCTTTCAAATCATCAAAATCAATCTTATCAATCTTTTCTTCGAGCGATTTGTTCTCAAGCGTCTTCGGTGCAACTAAACTTCAAATCGATCAGCATCAGACCAACAAGTTGAAGATTACATCTCTTCTACATCTCCCAATCAAATCGAGTCCACCCAAAGTCTTCAATTCCTCAACTTATCAAATCAAATCGGATATTCAGTTTCAAATCATCATTCAATACAAGAAACTATAGAACCAAATCAGATTGATTCAATGGATGAATAATCAATCCTTCATTATCAAATCATCATTCAAAACAAGAAACTACATATCAAACCAAATCAGATTGATTCATTTGATAGATCTAGATCAAATCAGTTTTTCATTATCAATCATCATTTAATTCAAGAAACTATTGAACGGAATTAGATAGATCCAATGGGTAGATTTAGTTTTATTTATAATTCTTGTAATAGAAGGATGATGGTCTTCTGGAGGAGACGATCGATTGAAATCTAAGATGAACTGTTCTCTGTTTCGGCTGAGCCCGAATATACATAAGAGACAAGATTAGGTGGATCTTGAGATGATCAAATGGGCCACGAGCACCATGTCACTCTTAAATCGATCGATCCTAGGAGATTCAAATGGTCTAAAAACACACTTCCTTGTTTTGTTGAGTGTGATGTAAGAAAGATAAGATTGAGCTAAAAAGTTCCCTCGATCCTGGGACAAACAAAAGACACATTGTGTCAAACCCAGAGCGAATCTCCATGTCTCCAATTCATCGAGATCCGGCTTAATCTGACGCTCGATCATCTGAGGCTACTGGGCTTTGGGAGGGGATCAGATTGACCAGGATCGAGCTAAAGTGTTAGCTCGATCTTACTCTAGACAAAAGACACTCCATTTCTACGCCAGGGGGGCGATCTGTGTCTTCAAAAATCTCGAGCTTAGTTTGAAGCTCGATCATGCAAACTGACCTTACTTTGTATGGAAGGGGCACAGTACCATAATTCTTAATAAACATCATGATTGTATTTCTTTTCAAAGTTTAAATTTGATATACCCACTGATAACAATGATGGGGGGTTAAAATCCGCATAAGGCAGCATAGAGCGATCAGTTAACAAATGTTTTTGCCTGGATTTCCGAGCGGAATAGAGCGAGCAGTTAAAAATTGAAGTTCGCCTTGATTTCGGAGCAGCCCTTCTTTCACGCTTCATATTACTTATATGCTTATGAGCATCTCCATACAGCATAGTTATTGAAGCCTTAGACAATCCCTGTTGAGCTAGATCTTCTCGACATAAGTGTGTCTCTGTGATCATTCTATGGTCGGTAATTTCTGCATCTTTTAAGATCTTGCGAAGGTGCTGCTTTCTGTCATCTGGTAATGTGCAGAACTTGAGGAATCCTTCTGTTCCATTTTCAGCAAAGGGATCATATGCAAAAGGAGGTGATGACGACACATGAGTAGAATCTTCAGGTGTATTCTTTCGTTTACGAGGAGTGCATGGGGTAATTGGTGGTTCGACATCGCCAGCTGGTTGCTTTTGAGGTGATCGTACCGCTTCCCCGATGGCCCCTGCGAGTCCGACCACGAGTTGAGTTATAGCGGCAGGGGTGAAGCTGTTAACATCAGGAGTTTCACTCGATGAAGTGAGAGTTTTGTTTTTGGCTTTCTTGCTGAGGTTGTATTTGAAATGGGCGGGAGGAGTATCTATGTCAACCTCATCTTTGTGCTGGCCAATGAAACACCTAAACGTCAGCTTACATAGATAATAAACAATGGTGTTGGGCTCACTCGTAGCTTAGCCCAGTCTTCTGCTTTTTCAAGCGTCAAAACAAAGTAATGAGTCGAATCGGTTGGATCTGTCACAATCGGACACCTTTTGTGGTAGCGGCCATCCATCTTGTGGTGGTCAAGAAGGTCACTGCAAACTGGTTCTCCCGATGACCAGCGGTTTGTTGTGTGTCGTCTGATCCACGTTCGGACTTGGATTGGAGATCATATAAAAAGACATCAGTCCAGTTTGATGACAAGGGTTAGCAGACAGACAATCTCACCTCTTCGGTGTCAGACAAATCCCTATCAAGTCCTTTGTTCACGCTGAAGCTGTGTCATGCGCTCAGCTGAAGCAG
>NW_006768769.1:839343-852044 GCF_000204055.1 Melampsora larici-populina 98AG31
CTTGATCAGATGGGACGGACTCACTTTTCAGCTTGAGCTTTGACCTTGTTTGGATGAGGTGCAACATAGGTGATCCTAGACTCCCAACCGGGAAACACAGCATTGCCTTCTTCAACCCATTGTTGGACCTTGGCTTCGCTTAACTGCTTTCGAGCCTTCAAAGTCTTTGGGAAATCAGGATGTGATTTGATATACCAAGTCCACACACCAGGATTCTTCTTGCTGTTTGATGAAAGCTTGATCAATCTTTCAAGTGACTGCTTATCGTCCTTGGCAAATTCAGCACACTTTGCTTTGAGTTTCTCCAAATCAAATTGATCCGCCCTCCAAGGAACCACACAGTCAGAGCAAGAGATCTGTGAAAACCCTGACTTGACCGTCTTGCAAGGAACCCAAAATTCACAGTCAAAGTTGAAGGTATATTCGGTGTCGTCTTGATTGTCTTGTTCATTGTTGATACTTGGTTGAGGGCTCTGTAAGATGTGGAATAGACAAAGGTGAGTATATTGGATAATATACACAATAGGTGAATAGCTTGAAAACATCACCTGAGCAGTATCAGATTCCGGGGAATCAACATTGACACCTTCATTGACCAATGGATTGGATGGGGAAGAATAATCAAGAAAGATTGGGTTGACGTGCTGGTGCTTTGATTTCATATTTCAAGAGTGCTGAAAAAGATTAGGTAGGATGGATTCGTGAATATGTGGACAGTAGTAACCCACCCAAGAGGATCATCTGGACTGCGGATGCTCAGCTTCCACACCCACCGCAGTGACTGCGGCGAAATTCTGGGCTACATTTGTTTTTATTTTATTTCAACCCGGGCTTCCTTTTTAGCAAAAGTAATAAAAACGTTCGAGTGTAAAAATGCATGTCACCATGGGTCATATGTAATTTTACACACGAAGTCGCCCAAATTCTAGTGTGCAAAAGGATAATGTGCAAAGCTACGAGTGTAAAAATGTACTGTACCCGCCCCGAAGTAGAATTTTACACTTCATATTTTACATACCTTATCGTAGGTAAAAAATTGAGGGTGTAAAAATGAATTTAGACCGGGGAACCTCCATTTTTGCACTCCAGGACCTTACACACCATAAGGAGTCAAATTGTCCGCAGTGCAAAAATCGAAAAGTATACCCTGAACATGCAATTTTACACGCTTCCAAGTGTCAAAATTTTTTCAACTTAGAGAAAATTCAAATGAAAAGCCAAATGACGTATGGCACCAAAAGACGTATGGTACACGCGGCGCTAGGCGCCCATGTGCCCTATCTCAACCTGCTCATTGTGTGGCTCAGAAAGTTTCTCTCAATAGCATAAGCTATTCTCAAAGTCCACCACTTAATTGGCCAATGTGCTTTACATCCAGCCCGCCATCCAAAACCAAAGAAACACATTGAGAGGAAAAAAAAAACCGACTCCTGTGCTTACCTTCACATTCATTGTCATCAGGAAGAAATTTGTTCATCCAAACATGTATAAGGATAAGTATAAGTATAATGAGTAAGAAACATAACAAAGATTATAACAAATATTACATGATCTTGTTTCATTTTTTCTTTCTCCCTTTAGTTGCCTTAGGGACGACCTGGACCTTCTCCCCCTCCTCCACAACATCTTCTTCCTTGACCACGTCCAAACCCCTCTTACCTTTCGCGGCCTTCTTCTTTGCCTTCGCCTTTGGAGGAGACGGAGACTGTGATTTCTGGCGCTTGTTCAAACGCAGGCGGACACTCAACGGTCCCTTCACGCAGCCTTTCGTCAATTCGGGCTGGGAGGCGGGCACCGTGCTATCCTCCCCCTCCTCCTCCTCGCGTCTCATCACTGTGGGAGGAGCTGAAGACAAAGGACCTGAGAAACAAGGCCAAGATATCAATATGATATCAATCAACTAATGTAGAATTGAGAAAAAGCTTACACTTCTCAGCGCGCTTGAATGCCTCTTTCGCTTTATCAATTTGCAAACCCGCATGAGAGCCCACGGGTTGACTTAGTTTGAATGGCTCCAGTTCATCAACAGCTGGAGATGCTGGACCATGCGAACAATATGTGAGTTTCATTGTCTCATAAATCGAACAGATTCTATTCAAACTCACCTGCTGATGTAAAGGCAAGCTTGGCAGCATTCACCGGGGGCTGACTTTGGACCTTCCCGCTGGTCACCGTACGCAAGGGCGGTTCAATCAAGGGCGGTTCAAATAGGGCTGGTAAGTCTTCTTCGATGTCCTCGACGTCTTCCAACTCCTGTCGCGAAAGGAAAGGTAAATCCCCCTGGGCATCAGGATTCTTCGAGCTGATCTTGGCTATGCCAAGGTCAATGATCTTCTGTTCGCTTGGCATAGGTTTGCGAGAATATATAAGCCAACTCGTTGAAGGTTGTGGCCCCGCAATTAACGAGAGTTCTCGACCGAGAAGCTGAGCACGGCCGTCGTCTTTGCGATCGTCGAAGAACCAAACTCCCCGGACACCATCCACATGCCTCACCACCTTGCTCCAGTAATGGTGGTACCCCCAGAAACCCCTTGACACGATTTCGTACGAGACACCATTGAGAACCAAACTCTCAGGCCAATTCATTTCCCCCATGAAGCTGATACGATCGTCTTCGGTGAGGCCAGCCACACCTCGAAGATGGAAGTACACATTCATCGGCTGTTCTGTAAAATCGAGACGGCACCGTTCGTACAAGCGAGGTATGTCGTCCGTTTCGCCCATGGTTAACTCGTCAGTCCCGTCATTCGCTTCAGCCGACGTCGAATGTTGAGTATGGTCTGTGCGGCACGTGGTGCAGCATCGGAGGTTCTTGCCGAAGAGTCCTTCGGTGCTCCAAAGCGTGATCAGCTGGGCCACTTGGTCGTATCGCAGGTTAGCGTCATGAAACAGATTATTGGTGATTGACACCGTGGTTCTAACAGCGGTCTCGTTCTCTTCGTGCAAGGCGAAAGCGGAACATTGGTAGTCTCTTACAAATTTGTAAGCAAATTGGCGTCCGGCAGAGGTAGGACGGTTGCGTTTCGCCATGAGGAGATACTCCATGAACAAGTCGGCCGAACAGAACAAGTCGGTTACAAAGGAGTCAGGCGAAATGTTCTGAACGGCACTTTGAACTGATTTGAGGCCACGAGTAAGAACGGACTTGATGTGCACGGAGCTATGCAACTCGGCTGAAAGTCTAGACGAGTAATGTTGGATTAATTTGGAAGCGATGTCCTTACCCTTGCCCTTGGACCCCACAATCCACAGAGGCGAGAAGGTGGGATACAATGCCTCCAAGGTGGATGTTTCCCAACATCGATTGAGCTTTCCAGGTTCCGTCCCGGCCGAGTAAGACTGGTAAGACGAATGTGGATCCCGGTTTACGTTTGTTGATCCAGCGGGGCGACCAAGTTTCTTAGGGCGAATCAAAGCATCTGTGGTATCAGGAGGACGACCGTCGTTCACCTCTGGCCGGCAACGAGTCCGTTCTTTTGACCATCCCATTGTTTCGACCACCGATTCCCAGCTGTTACCATACTTGACAGAGATGCCTCGAAGAACGTTGTTGAAGTCCCTTTTGAGGGATTCGGCGAAAAGTAGCAATTGGATGAATCCCTGGATGATGGTACAGTGACCGGATCTGTAACATTGAGGGGCTTTGCGTTAGTATAGATGGGTAGGCAGGATTCCGCAAAGTTCAATCTTACGTTAATATGTAATACTGTCGATGCATGGACTCTTGTCCGTTCGTAGTGTCCGGATAATCTTGCGTGTCGTCATCGTCAGGTAGAGGAGGATCATCCATGGGGAGACGGTCTCAAGCGCAGAACAACATGCTGTGAATATCAGCCGTGTTCCACCAATCGATCCAAGGCTTCGCTTTAGGAAACAGTCGTGCGATTTGGCCAAACTTCTCAATGAGGGTGAGGTTGCCAGGTTGATTCGGTTCGAGAAGATCGAGAGCCAGGCGTTCGAACTCGCCCTACGCAGACGCAGACCCCCGTAAGGCTTCATGAAGGCTGAGGCTGTGGATGATCATGAAGCCTCAACTACTCACCACACGACTCGCGTCCACCACATTGTGATTCTTCTTGATGCGAGTGATTGACTGGCGGTAGTGCTCGTGGCAGCCTTTGAGTTTGCTCAGAGCTTTCGCAGGGTCGTGTTCTTGAAATATGTCCATGTAGGCCGAGACAAATCCTTTCTTTTGGGCAGTGGAAAAGTCAACTACCTGTTGGACCAGTAGATCGCGCTCGTGGTAAGTAAGGTCGGCGGCTTGAATTTGTTGCAAGAGAGTCAAGAAGTGAGCTCGGTAGTGGCTTTCCTCGAGGCCCCACATCCACGTCAGTTGGATTGGAATCCACCGGTGGAGGATCTCGCTATACATGGAAGTCGTAAGCAGATAACCATGATGAAAGAATCGATAAGTAACATCAGACAGGAGACCACCCGCATACACCTTCCCGGAGGCGTCCCGTCAAACGAGTTGTTCAGCCATCCAATTGGTCTGGAAGGTTATGTGGACGTTTGAGCCAAGAAGGGAGGTTGATATGAGCCGGAGACCGTGACTGATTTCAAACAACGAATCAGTCACGTCAGCATGGTGCATGCATGAGGCAAGTGAGGAGTTTCGGGTACTTACTTGCCCCAATGCATTAGGTCCATAATTAGCCGGTCCCCGCCGCCTTTACTTTCCTTTTCCGGGATGAGACCTTTTTCGACCAAAACCTTTCGACGTAAGTATGCTAAACGGCCGCCGTTAGCGAAGGCTGGATGAATATCGACGACCGGAGGGGTAATGGTCTGGCCGGCGCCAGCCTGCCCAACCTGAACCAAACATCAAGCAGGTCAGTCTCTAGATCGAGGTAAAGGTCGCTCGAAAAAGTGGGGGCACTTACTTTCAGAACCAAAGGCCCCGCCTTCGGGTTCTTGACCACCTCTTGAGTGAGGTCGAGCATCGCCAAGGGGTTGGCCTTCTTCGAGGCAGGCCAGGGGTGCGCGTGGAATCCAGAATGACAAAGGACACCCCACCCAGTGTCCTTCTGAATGTCGATTCGGCAGATCGTGCCTGGACATTGAGTCCAAATATGAGTCCCGCTGCACTCGACTGCTGGGCACACAGGATTCCTAGGTATCGGTGAGAAGACAAAGAAAAAGGTCAGTGCCGTTTCAAGAGAGAGAAGAATCTTGAAACAAAATGCTGAAACTTGAAACGAAATACAAACTCTTTGATGTATTCGGCGGCCTTCCCTTCAGCTGTTGGTGGAGGCGCCGCGTACGCACAAAAGTCGTCGTCACAGCGGAGGACGCCAAGGCAGGCATACCAAATGGTTTTCCAAGGACCATCCTTGATGCCTTTTGTCTTTTGCGTGTGAGTGTAGGCGACATGCCCAAAATTGGTGATGTTGACATGAGGCTCTCGAACGAAGACCGTGTCGCCATTTGGGTAAAGAGGATAGCCTTGAGGATCCCGAGTGGTTCCGTGATCAATGTAAGTGACCAGTTCACCCGACGCTGGAACCAGTAACTTGAACTTCTTGCCAGTTTTCTTGGGAGGACGTCGCTTCAATTTCGTAGGGCTGGGTGGAGGAGTTTCGGAAACATGTGTGACCGACGTAGTCGTCTGAGCATCGCTTTGAGTTGGGAGAGGTATCACCTCATCTGGTTCAGGGGTGACAGAACGCGGGCTTGGAATATCAGACATGATGACTTGAGTTTCCGAAAAAGATTCAGATGATGAAAAGGTGAGGTAGTGGTAGAGATAGTAGAACGATAAGAACTGGTCTAAGGGATATAATTGATCAAAATGAGATAATTTTGAAAATTGATAAGAACGGAACAATTGAAGAACTTGATGGCAGTTGAACACCGAGATGGGTCTACTGTCAGGGTCATACGATTGAGGAGGAACAGCAAGAGACGATAACATGAATCTGGCCATGTCGAAAGGGGTAATTGGTTGGGGTGAGCCTTCGTGAAGGCCAGGGGCCGTACGCAGGATGACCAGGGACATTGTGCGTTCGGCGAGAGCTGTCAAGCCAATTGAGCCTTCTGAGAGTGACTGGTGGGTAAGAACGGAAAGAAAGGAGGCCATCAAGAATCGCGAGATGGTGAGCTGGTCTTATAGATGAGCTCGTAGGTTGGTTATCAGACGGAAGGGTGTAATCGACGTTCGTGAGTGACGTTGTTGGTGGACGTGGGCAAGGGCATTTGTCGGTAGGGAGGTAGGGTTTGCCGTAAGGTTTGCGTGTGGTGGTATGTTGACTGGTGGTTAGAAAGGAACTGGGCGATGATATCGAGGTATCATCGCGCTTGAGGGTTTGGTTGAGGATAGTTGGTTGGCCGATGAAGGCCTACATGGAGCCTGCAGGTAGGTGATTGAAACCTTCGGTTATGCCGTGACCGCCGTTGCCGAATCGGAATGTAAATGTTTGAAAATCCATAGGGTGCAAAAGTACACATAGGTGGGGGCCACTCGGAAAAAAACACTCCGAGGGTTTACATCCAACTAGGAGTGTGAGAACCCTGGAATGTAAAATTGGGGTTTTGGCCCCGGTACAGAGTTTTACACCCTCATTTTTTTACCTACAATGAGGTATGTAAAAAGTCGGGTGTAAAATTCTACTTCGGGGCCGGGAACGTGCAGTTTTACACTCCGCGTTTTACACGTTAGGATTTTACACACTGAATTTTGGGCGGGTTGATGTGTAAAATTGCGTTTCACCGGGTGTGACATGCATTTTTGCACACAATCACATTTACACTCCAAAAGGAGTGTAAATCGTGGTGTGTAAAAATCTATTGACCCTTTTTTAAAAGCTCGTCCAAAGTTGCCCGCAAAACTCCAAACTCAACTACAGTCAAACCCCTCTAAAGCCATACCCCTCGGTGGAAAGGGAAATGTATGGCTACAGAGGGGTTATGTCTTTGTTGGGGAACCTCTCTATAGACATACATTCATGAGATGTAATACCCTATAGAAAAATGGCTATACAGTTGTTCTCAGAAATGTTGGAAAAATCCAACATCTCAAGCTGAGGTCGTGGTCCCGAGGAGGTGACTTTTTCATGACATGTGTCACGGAAAAGTCATGGCAGCTGTCGAGTGGAGATCAGTGTCCCTTTCACCGACCTCAACTCCCTTGTGTCCTCTCCATGCCATCCTTCCTCTGATCCTCAACTCGTGTTACAATCCCTTAACCATGAAATCATACGTTTTCACCGTTTTTCTGAAGAGATTGGTCCGTTAGCCTGGCCATTGGCAAGGTGGGTGTGTGGTCATCGAGGTATGATGGAAAGTAAACAAATTTTCATCTTGAGATACCTGTCAAAATCAAAGTTTTTGTCAGTGTTTGTATCTGCGTGTCACTGCTCAGCGCACGGACCCCGAGCTCAGCTCGAGATTTTGCATTTTTCCAACATTTCTGAGAACGACTGTACATAGAGGGTTTTGAAGTGTTTGGCAACCTCGACGTCTAATTGATTCTTTGCCTCAAACTATTCCCCGGCTATTGCTGAAACAGGTTCTGGATTCTCGCCTCGCAGATTCAAAAGCTCAGTAATTGACATTCTGTCAGTTGAACCAAAAATTCCTGCATTCTTGAGTGCTTACTCCTCAAGATCAACATTTGGAATAATTGCTTGGAGAGTCGCATCTTGATTGGAGGTATGTATATTCCAAATACAAGTTAGATTCCAATACAATGAAAGAAGGCATACAATACACATGCGTGCAATCCCATCTCCACCATGTAAGCTAGCCATGCACGCAGCGGTTAAGATATCAAAGGTGTCAAGTTTAGACATTTCCACATGATCCTTGAATCTTTGGAGTGAACAGGAAAGGAATTGTTGTCAATATTGAGCTTTGAAAGCAGTGATGCTACCTGTGTCCAATGGGTGGACATGTGCAGTGAGATTGGGCTTGAAGAATTCCATTTGGATGTTCTTCAGAAACCCCTCAGGCACTGAATGACCAGAGAATTTATCAATAAGTAGAAATATGCAATGCCATTTATTTCCAAGTTGATGATCCCAAGATCTGATCCATTGTCAAAAGATCTTTGTGTCCATCCACACATTCTTGCTTACATAGTATTTAATTTTTAACGCTTGAGGTGTGAGTTTATCAAAGCAGTGTGGAATTTTGTATTGACCAATAAAACAGACCACAGTTCCAAGGCAATTGGATCCATTTGGATTACAAGTCAAGAAGACTGTGTCCTTTGAAGCTTTGACCCCATGACCTCCTTGTTGTGCAAGGCCTTGGTCAGATGGTAGTCTGAATTATGGAATTGTCAGTTAATATCAATAAGAATGAAATAAAAACAATGATAAACAATTGTGTGAAAGAAATAAAAAGTTACACATAAAATAGACCAGTCTCATCCATATTGAATATATTGGCTGGGTTGTAGCCAGAAGTGATCACATGTATACATTCACCTTCACTCTCAACTTTCTCCTGAGAAGCTGAAGCAGCTTCACCATGTTTTTTTGTATTTACATAAGTTGTTTTGCCTGTTGTAACAGTCAAGCCAACTCCCACTGAGATTCAGCCAGGAGTTGCTTGGTATACCTTGGAGTCAGGAAAATTCCCGCCATTGTTCCTTGATTTTGTCCCCAGATAATGAAAGGCTGTTTTGATTTGCATTCTGAATGTATGTAACAAGAAGTTCATCAACTTCAAGAAATGTGGCATCTTTTGTCCGCATGACACTTGCTAGTCTACTGATGTAGTAAACTTTTTGCGAATTGCAAGTTCTTGTTTGATCCAAGACCTGATGAGCAGTTGTGTGAGTTTGAGGTGCAGATAGAGTGAGGCAAAATGTCTAGCAGTCTTTGATTGATTCTTTCCATTGGCATGGTACCAAGAGTGCAACTATACTATACCCGTATCGGTATAGATGGGTATAGTAACGGGTTGTGGTACTATACTGGCTATGAGTATAGTATTGGTCCTTTGTACTATACTACATGTGTAGCCAGTATAGTAACGGATTTTAAATCTATACTTTGGGAGTATTGCCTATACTCCCGATATTGGAAGAATCTAACTTATCAGGTCGCCGGTCAACAACACCTGATTCATATCTCACTCACAACCGATTGATCCAGCTCGACTATCAACAACATCAGCAACAACAAGTCTATCGTCACATCTCACTTATTCAACCTTAACAAGATCCCACAACTCCATCCACTCAAGTCGCACTTCAAGGTACTTAAACAACAAAAAGTGGCTGTTGATACTAGAAAACTTAAACTTATAAAACAACAACCTAAACACCCTCAATCTACATCGATCGGCAGTCTGTTTAAGCATTCAAATATTGTAAGATCTCTTATTATTATGAAATAACATTCAATTCCAATCATTTCACTGATGTTCTGTATTGATGTCAATTCCTCAATCCAATTTGCAGCTCGATTAATTCAAGTTAAACAACCAGCTCCTCACCTGACACACTCAAGCTTCAATCCGGCCCAACTTCCTCTTATCTGCAAGCAAAGGTTTTCAGCTTCTTGACTGGTGCAAGAGCAAAACCTTTGTGAAATTTTGATTATACAAACTGGTGTTGTCAATGATCATTTGTCAGCATTGGTCAACTCGAATCAATAACAATATTCGATCTTATCAGACACCTCCCAATGTCACAGCAACACCAATCACAATCTCAATCGGGACCATCTGCCGCTTCTCGCGCGGGGATCCCTCTCCGAACTTCACAGAGGCCATTGAGGCAGCCGAACCATACCAGGGATGTCAGCGAGACTACCGAAGCGTCAGATCTGCCAGAGACAGATATGGGTTTGGAGAATAATCCACCACCTGTGCCACTTTGTCAAAGCAAGAGAGCGTCATCAGTTGCCCAGTCAGACTGCTCCTCTGCGGCTGAGCCTTCTGCAAAGAGGACAAAAAAGTCAAGATCAACTCCAAAGAAGACAGCGAAATCTGCAGCGAAGAAAAATGGTCAAAGTAAGAAGAAGACTGTTGGACAAGCTCCTGCGCAAACTACAGCTCTTGAGGTAGGCTCTTTTATCGCAACTATAATTTGTTACTCATACTGAACAGTTCAATAATAGCTTGATGAAACAGTGATCAACTTGGCCCAAGATTCTGGAGCAGAAAACTGTTGATCACATGCTCCACGAAGGTCAAAATCAACAGTACTTGCGACTGAACCAATCTTGGACTATTTTGAGGGGCCTATCCATCCAAAGGAGGATGTGAGCCATATCTTCTATACAACCTTTGCCTTACTAACTCGTGCTGATCACCTCAACCTCTGAAATAAATAGCCTCCAGATGCAGAACCAACTTTATACCATTGTAAATGGTGCAATCAGGATGTGCGGGGTGCAGTCTCATCAAACTCGAATCTTCTGGCCCATCGTGATGGATCAAAGCAGAGTTCAAAGTCGGGTAATTCATCATGTAATAAACGCAAGGAGGCAATAGATTCTGGCCTATCTCTTCCTTCCACTGTGGCCAAACTTCGTGAAATCAAGAATGCTACCAATAGTGGATTTTTACCAATATCAGAAGCATCTTTAGCTGCGATAAAATGTCGATCAAAATTCAACAATCAAGTATTGAATCAAATGGTGCTACTTTGGATGCTTCGAAGAGCATTACCTTGGTCAAGGATAGAAGATCCTGAACTTTGAGCCTCGTTCCGATACTCAAATCCAAGTGCTCATCTCTATGGTCGACAATGGGCAGCCCTTCAAGCCCATCGGCTATACTTGGTGCTCAGTGAGAAAGTTATTGGGCAATTAAAGGTATGTTTACTGTGTTTTCTGATTTCCAGCCAAAAATCTCAAACATTCCTCCCTTTCACATACCAGAACAACACGAGCATGTTTAACCTGCAACATGATGCCTGGACCACAAAAGGGAATTGATACGCATTCCTGGGGTATTTGGTCTCATACATTGGCGAGGATTTTACTTATATCTCCCATCATCTTGGTCTCAAGCTCATATCGTGGTATCACAAAGGGGAATGGCTCTCTGCTCCAATGGTTAACTTTTTGCAGAAGAATGGCCTATATTCACAGATAAGTCTTCCACATTAATTCTCTTCCCCAGGTCTTTTTAAATCCTTTACCAAATCTGATTATATATGTGTTACTGTTTCTACATGCTTTCTCAGACCACTGATTCTGGGTCTAACAACAATGCAATGGCAGCTGCAATGCAGAAATCTCTGGAATCAATTGCTGAGAGCGAAAACAAGAATTATTCCTGGAATCCCAACACTATGCATGTCCGGTGCTTCGCGCACAAACTTGCACTTGTTGTCAATAATGGCCTCGCAGCTCTTGGCATTCAAGGTCGGACTGGAAAAAGCGTTCAAGATCTTGCCCGAGGACAATTTCCACTCGACAATCACTTACAGACCATTCCAGAGGAATCAGAGGACGAAATCATAGCTGCCAAGTCTAACCCACCTGTAATTCCAGCAGATCTGACTGAACTTGACCCAGATCCGACTGAACTTGACCCAGATCCGACTGAACTTGAACTTGAGCATGATGAGCTTGAGCTAAATGGAACTCTTGACCCTTCCTTTTTCAACAACATTGCCGATCAACCTGAATTAGAGCTTGAAAATTACGGCTGTCTATCCGAGAATGACAATGAATTGATCCCTCCAGAAGATTCTCATTCCAATGCCAATGCCGAAGAGGATTCTGAAAACAATGCAAATATCCCTGATATTCAGGCTTGGCGAGATTCAAGACGAGATGCTAGAATGAAAGCAAAAGCTCAAGCAGATGAATTAACTATTTCTGATCAAGCGTGTGCACAGAGATGAATGGTGTCTTGAAGAAGGTAAGAATTTTCTTGAATTCACAAAATCTGATCAGGTTCTAAAGCTTATCTACGCACTCTTTGATCTTAGCTTGATTTTGTACTTCGCAAGATAACAGGATCTGCAGCTAATTGTCTATACTTCCGATCAATTGCCAAGGTAATGAAATTGACTGTCCGTGATCTACTGGCTGCTTACGGTATTTGTTGGAATATCAAGTGGGAGAGTCATCAGCGTGCATGGGAGGCTCGTGATGTAAGCTTATTTTGTTCCTTTTGAATATATCCCACCTTGGTTGATTATAGACCCCTTTTGTTGTAGGTGATTGACGAAATTTTAAAGCAAGATCAATCAGAGGCACCTCGCCCCCAGGACAGTCAGTGTACCAATACCACCGCTAATGGGAGTCACAAAAGCTCTATTCATGACCCTATCTTGAACCATCAGCGTGATATCTTCAAGAAAATCACTTTCAGTCAAGATGATTGGAAGCTTGTTCGAGCCCTTAATGTTGAGCTCAAAGTGAGTAGTTTTACAAATTTTCAATCAATCTGTACCCATACTGATATATTTCCTTTAGGTTTATGCTGACCTAACTAAAGATATGGAAGGTGATGGACCAACTGGATGCATGGTACTTCGAAAGTATTATCAGCTTCAGAAGAAGCTTAAGAAGAAGAATTCAAAGAGCAACCACACTGACACATTATATCCAATGTACCTTGCCATGCTGACTAGTGTTGAGAAGTACTTTAATGAAGCACTTGAGTGTGAAACAATTGTTATGGCGACTATCTTACACCCAAGTTGGCGAACCCATTTCTTTTCGACTGCATTCGGCTCAAATTCATCCAAGTTCAAGATGGCAACTCAGCTACTCAAAACCCATTTTTCT
>NW_006768769.1:852144-854817 GCF_000204055.1 Melampsora larici-populina 98AG31
ACAAGAACAGAGCAAGGATTCTGATGATGAAATTTTCAATCTGAGGTGCAAAGATGGTAGACAACCAATTGCGGACGAGCTTGCTCAATGGCTTCGAGCAGATGATGCCCCAGATAAGGAGGTTGATCTTGATCCCAAGAAGGCTCTGATATGGTGGAATGTAAGTTCGGTTCCTTATTGATTTAATCCTGGTCTAATGTGCTTATCTGATTATCCTCATGATAAGATGAATAAGTCTAGATATCCGGTACTCACAAGTTTGGCACGCAATTATCTTGCTACAAGTGCTACTTCCTGCCCTGTTGAACGAAGTTTTTCAACTGCAGCTGACGTCTGTGACCGCAATCAAGGTGGGCTTCTGCCCAGAACCATTGAGCGCTCAGTGAGTACCTGTCTTTGGACAGCTCAAATGGTCAGATTAACTGAAGAGTTTGAGCTTGCTGGAGAAACAATGTCTCTGTGTTTAGCGGAGGAGGAAGCTGCAAGAAATCATAAGTAAATTATGTGGTGGTTCTGTGTTTAAATTGTGTAATCATAAGTTGTAAACTACAAACTACTAGACAAAGAATTCAACTAAATGAGTAAAGAAACCAATGATACACTATAAATAGTCAAGTATACACCAATACATCATACACGTATGTTTGATCTTTTGAGCAATTTCTTGACAAAGCCAAAAATGAACCAGTGAATTGCACCAGCAGTGACTTGGTTGGTTCTTTGAATAATTTGAATCATTCACGGTAAAAGACAACCATCCAATAAACTACTGTCTAGTCAATGCAATGATACAACAATTAATGAAAAAATGAAAAAATGATTGACAAAATAAGGTAGTATATACAGTATAGCAAAGTATCTAAAGTATAGTCAAGTATCTGGAGTATAGTGAAGTATAGTGAAGTATAGTGAAGTATAGTGTACTGGGTATAGTATATTCCAACTATACTATACTTGAACTATACTTGGTATAGTATAGTTGAAATATACTATACCCAGTATAGTCAAGTATAGTATAGTATAGTATAGTTGCACCCTTGATGGTACCAATCCATGGTGCAAAGTTTTTCATTGAACGTTGCAGAAGATTGTTTGTCAGGTTGCTTTAAAGCTGAAAGTTGTTTTGGAAGATTTTTTCTTGGAAGTGTAGGCTGAAAAAGGCTTCTTTTCTTCATCTTCTGTAAATATTTAGTGTCCTGTATCACTTTTGCTTTCTTGTTTCTAGTGTTGAATGCTTGAAACACAAATTTTTCAAGCTTTGAGGGTATAAAGTTCTCGACAAAGATGCTGTTCTTGAGATTCCAATGAATCTTGAGTAGACTAAATGCTAGAAAACGCGTATAGTATAAAAAGGACACCTGGAGGAACAGGTTCTGCGTAAGACTATAGCTTGACCGCTAGTGTACGACGAGAACAAGAAACACTAACCTGCAAGCTCAAAGTAAATCGTGAAGAGCACGCGTAGAGATGATTAGAACAGATTATAAATGAACAGTTTGATTCTTTTCAACACACTACTAACCTGGAGGAACAGGTTCCGCGTAAGACTATAGCTTGACCGCTAGTCTACGACGAGAACAAGAAACACTAACCTAACAACACAAACACAACAATAAATAAAAGAGAAAAGTGTGATCAGAGAAAAGAGTTAAAATGAACAAAGTGAATCAGAAGAAAGATCACTACCTGCGAGCTCAAAGTAAATCGTGAAGAGCACGCGTAGAGATGATTAGAACAGATTATAAATGAACAGTTCTAAGTTAAAAGTAATGTATCAGTGATCATAAAGTGAAACAAATTGATGATTATTGAAAAACTCACTGATTCTTTTCGACACGAAAAGAAGCAGAAAAGAGAGGAAACAAAAACACAAAAAGAAAATAGATGACCCAAATGATTCCTCCATTTACCCCTGGGTTCAGTTTACCTACATACCCCTTTGTTCAACCAATCAATTTTACACTAACGCACAACACAACATTCCTTCTAGCCTAACCAAATACAACCTCCACTCTAACCTCCTCAATTTCCACATAAGGGAAAATGATCTTTGACTCACATACCAAGATAACATCTAATATCGTAACACACCCCCTCAAAAAGCATTATCCCACAAATCGCAAACCCAGAGCCTTTCGAAGATTTGAAAATTGTTCTTTTGGGAGTTGTTTGGTTAAGAGATCAGCTACCATCAGGTGCGTTGGGCAGTGTTTCATAGAAAGATCACCCTTTTTGACTACTTCTCTAATCCAATGATAATGTATCTCTATGTGTTTCGTTCTTGCGTGAAAGATAGACTTTGATGTTAGATGTATCGCCCCCAGATTATCACTTTGAAGTACCGTGGGGTTAGGATCATTGAAACCAAACCTTGACATCATGTTTCTTAACCATATCAACTCTTGACCCGCTTCAGTAATTGCGCGGTACTCAGCTTCAGTCGATGATAAGGCTACACTTGGTTGGAGACGGCTTCTCCAAGAAATAGGACCTCCTGCCAACACAAACACGTAACCCGTTGTCGAACAACGAGTATTGACGTCGCCAGCCCAGTCTGCGTCACAGTGGGATACCGGGCATTCAAAGCTTCGCTGTCCAGATACAACCTTTGGGGAATTACCACGAATAACAATTCCAATATTGATAGTGTGATTTAAGTATCTGAGAACATGA
>NW_006768769.1:855024-855159 GCF_000204055.1 Melampsora larici-populina 98AG31
GCTGGTTGAGTCTAACATGTGGAAACGCTTCAGTACAGTCAAAGCATACTGTTATTGCACCTGTGGCGCCTTAAGCCTTTGGTACCTACCCGAAGTTAAATGTGCGACTACCTACGGATAGCTTCCGAAACGTGG
>NW_006768769.1:855393-856687 GCF_000204055.1 Melampsora larici-populina 98AG31
ACAACACAAAAGTCCAGACATGTCTGGCATCCAGATCCGTCTGGGACATGTCTATACAGCCAGACAGCTCTGAGCAGACCTGTCCAAGGATGATGGACATACAGAAGACAGGTCTGGACCTTCAGACAGGTCTGGTGATACCCAAATCACCAGACTTGTCTGATTGAAGAAAACCAGACCCAGGCTGTCCAATCAAGATATACAGACCTGTCTGACTGCTTCTCATTCTATCAAACTTTGAGCAATCCAATATCAAAAATGCGCTCAGCACAATAGTTGAAATCCCACACCGGATCAAGATACTTGTCACAGCCAACAAAAAACAACTCAATTTCAAAGTGAGCCAATTTCAAGAAAAAATCAAATTCAAAAAATCAATTCAATACATTTAAATAAATTCGTTCCAATTTCAATAATATCACTTTATAAAAAACAACTTCAACATAGAAGAACATGGACACAAGAGAAATAATCAAACATCTTGCCCCTCTTCCTCCATATTATGGTCTTCACTATCACTACCACCAGTTTTTTCTTTTTCGTTCATATTGTGATCTTCATCCATTGATTTCTCAATCTCTGCCAAATCTTCGGCATTAAGAGCCACTCCCTCAGAGTCTGATTCTTCAACTCCTTCGATGTTTTTCAAACGAAAAAGGCCAGCCTTGATGTCTTCCACCCACTTTTCTCGATCCTCGGTCCGCATTTTCTTAAAACCTAAAATGAGGGCCTCCTCAGACAAAGTAACACCTTCTAAACAAACCATTTCAACAGGGACTTTTCGTTTTATCAAAGCACTCTTGGGGTCTTCAATCAGGGGGAAAGATTGAGTCGGTTTTCGGCCAAGAGCCTTGACTGTGACAAAAATAAACGTCAATACGACAAAAATACATGTCAATACATATTCATGCCAACGAAACAGAGAGGTAAAGTGAAATCAAATCAGAATATACCGGTCAGTTGAACAAGCATTCTCCCAAGTCGGACCTTGACAATGTCACTGCGTTGAGGCTTCTCACTGCGTTTCCTCTTGAGTTTTTTTACCGGTCCTTGTGTAGCTTCTGCAATGGCATCAGCCATCGCAGAACCTTGCGCGTAAGTAGCGAAAACCCGAGCCAAACCACTGGTCTTGTTGGCCCATCGTGCAACTTGTCGGTGGGTAGTAACTCCTTTGTCCATCCAATTCGTTCGATTTATCTGGAGTGAGGGTGCTTGATCCCACAAGATAATACGCAAAATTGAGGCGATTTGCTAGACATGCAAGCTAAGTAAAAAGAAACGTCACAAGCATATT
>NW_006768769.1:856787-859187 GCF_000204055.1 Melampsora larici-populina 98AG31
AAAAAAAGGGCGCTCCGTTTTCCCCAGACGGCAGTCCAAAAGCGTGGTAAGCAACTCGGGCCTTGCGACATGTTCAGCTGTTGTATTTTGAGGAAGATGAAGGCCATACAGCCGGATGTTTTTAATTATACATATGTACCTTTGGTGAAAGTGCAATCTGTCAACACCACCAGATCTATCTGGTGTATGTCTGGTCAGTGGTGGGTATTTGTCCAACATCATCAGACATGTCTTACATCCAGATCCGTCTGGGGCGTGTCTTATATCCAGATCTGTCTGGGGAATATATTACATCCAGAACAGTCTGTGGCATGTCTCACATCCAGACGTGTCTGGCTGTATAGACATGTCCCAGACGGATCTGGATGCAAGACATGTCTGGACTTTTGTGTTGTTGTGGAAGACCACCAGACTTGTCTGACGCACTCAAAGTGTGTCAGACAGGTCTGGCTTTTTTTTTCGAAAATTTCAAGTCTTGGAAGGGTTTTTTTTTAAATTTCTCATAGGCCTAATGTAGTTTCAAATGCACAAAAATGTGTTTCTTGATGGTGCAAATTCAAAAAAATTTCTACCTTGAGGCAAAATGTACAACCAGGATCTGTCTGGCTTATCTGGCGTATCTGCCATAATGCGTTTCGGAAGCTATCCGTAGGTAGTCGCACATTTAACTTCGGGTAGGTACCGAAGGCTTAAGGCTCCACAGGTGTGTTATTGAGCCATTGAGTAAGTGTGATCATCATTCAAGTTAAGGCAAGACCGCGTTCGGCGGCAAAACTCCCAAAACTCCCAATCCCCATTCCGAATTTCGAGGTTTCTGCGTCCTGACGGTTTAATCTGAGTTCCACGCGTCTCACTCCAAATCCACTCCTTACCTCCCTCCTCCATCCAGCTCTTCAACTTGGAACCAGGCACGTATTCGGTCTACCTACTCCCTTGCATTCCCATTTTTCTAATCAATCTCCCTCACATTCTCATCGCATCGATCTTATCAACCATTACACCTTTACTCGAGCCGGTGGAAGACGTCCGGACCTTCTTCGATCATCTCAAATTTGCCGTGTTTTATCCTCTGCCCCAATCCCTTTCTCACACCCCCCACCACCCCCGAGACTCCGCTGCGAGATCGTTTACCCCTTATCAAGCCTAGGGATGTTTTGATCGACGTACTTGAAGCCTTCCTGGCTTCATGCCGACTCTTCGTTGCTTTGCCTCCTTCTACTCATTACGTCATCGATTTAAGTTCGGCTCCTCTAAATGCCCCAGATCATATCAGCTCTGGACCGAGTGCCCCCAACCAATATGAACCACACCCCAGTGAGTCACCTGTGGCAAATGACGTTTCCGTCCTCTGCTAATCATCATCCAGAACTCTCCAGATCGTGGAAACAGAACGAAGTGGATCTTTGGGTCAACGCCTCATTTCACGTGCTTGCCGATCTCTATCATGTACCCCCCCACCCGTTAAGTGCTGATATGGTTTCTTTTATCACAGTTTTAAATCAGCATCTGCTATATATATCGGAAGTCTCCTCGAACATCGTGTTTCCCATAACCTACTTTCCAATCAAGATTGATTGACATTGATGTCGGAACAGTTTGAATCCATTGACGCGGCCCTCTCGAGCAAGGACTTTATGAACCTATTGTATTCAAAATGTCACAATGGTTAGCCGTTTCTTGATTTACATATGTTCATTGAATTAGTGCTAACGTACATTATGCCTTAATAGGAATTCCGATTCGACTCATCTTGGTCTATAAGCATGGTTTCCCAATTGAAGTCCAACGATTCGGCAACGTGGTTTTCAGTTTCTACAATGAAGGCTCTGCCAATTTTTTCTGTGTGATCTCTCTTTTGGAATTTGTTCACGTTCTATGCGTCGTCCCCGGTACGTTTAACGTTAAAATTACGCAAAGGTTCCTGATCCGCTGACACTACAAGAAAGATAATATTTTCTGGGCAGAAAATTAAATTATTGATACACGAAAATATTGAGAGGCCAGGAGAAGGGCAAAAAATAAATAAAAATATGCATCTTGTTCCCTGCGGTGAGAGCTTCACTCTCCATATTTTTCCATATTTTTACAGTCCGTATTGATAAGTGTACTAACAATAAACCTTCACAATCATCCAATTACAACCTGTAACAAGCACTGAGATTTGGCTCATTAGTGTTTAGAGAAACTTTTGATTTCTGAAAATACTCATAACTTTTTCAATTCCGGTCCATAACGCTCGATTTCGGGTGCATTGGTAAGCTGGAATTGTGCTCCAGATAGTTCATAATAGGACCACACAGCATGCTGGTCTGCTAATAAAGATATAATCTTTTATTTACATTTGTACATACAGATCCATAGAATGATTGTCATACTAGCTACATAGTTCTTGACCCTATG
>NW_006768769.1:859287-860085 GCF_000204055.1 Melampsora larici-populina 98AG31
GAAATGCTCGCAGTGACTTCCTTTGAAGGAGCCCATCCGAGGGGCCTGCCTTTGGCTTTGAGATGTTAGCTGAAACACGTTCATCGTCCACCATCTTCCCATATATAGGTCGATATTTTGCCTCTTCTTCCACGGTTAATCGTCTAACCTTTGGTAATGGTACAACAATATCTCCAACATCCTCATCTTCATCATCAAGATCTTCGCTCTCACTCGGTGCAAACGGGTTGGGCGCTCCAGCTAAGGCATAGAATAGTGACGGGGAGAAAATTGCTTTGTGATTGTCGTCTAGAGCTTTCCAGCGATCAGAGTTGATTCGGTTTCTTTTGCCTAACTGAACACCCCCATCTTCCTGGCCTTTTCCGGGCACTTTTGCACATGTCAGAAACTCGAAACTAAAGCTAGAATCCAGAAAAACTTACTAGACAAGGATAGAGCGTCTTTTGCATACGCTAGGTACATGTCAAGGTTCCTAGAAGGCTTCTTGGGTGCGACTTCGTCACTGGATCAAATCGGAAACATCATCAATCAGCATGCCATGTGAATGAATTAATAAACAAAATAAATGAATCACATTGCTTTCTTGATAATCCGTAGTTGCACTTTATCAACCAGTGCTAACATCAACAACTCATGCTCGTATTTTAAATGGGCAAGTTGTGCCTTAGCTTGAACTTCGCTGCTTGCTCGAGTCCCAGTGGAAGATTTGTACTTTTTGATAGCAGTGCGGATACGACCAGCAGGCCAGGCGTCCATATGTTGTGTGTAATTGTCAAAATACTGTCAGATAGGTAAGCA
>NW_006768769.1:860185-872205 GCF_000204055.1 Melampsora larici-populina 98AG31
GAGACCGATTGACAAGTTATACGTGTTCAGAAATCAAAAGTTCTCTAAACACTAATGAGCCAAATTTCAGTGCTTGTTACAGGTTGTAATTGGATGATTATGAAGGTTTATTGTTAGTACACTTATCAATACGGACTGTAAAAATATGGAAAAATATGGAGAGTGAAGCTCTCACCGCAGGGAACAAGATGCATATTTTTATTTATTTTTTGCCCTTCTCCTGGCCTCTCAATATTTTTGTGTATCAATAATTTAATTTTCTGCCCAGAAAATATTATATTTTGTGTAGTGTGACCACGTATGCCTACTCCTAGACCACGCTAGACTAATGATAATCGACCATCAGCGACGTGGAATTCCTCACACCACCGCGATCAGTGTGGTAGTGAAGGATGAGGTCAAGGTCACAATGTCAAGTATAGAAATATTCATGAGATCTGCGTGTTAATGCGCCCCCGCCTTACAACTCTGCAAGCGTAGCTCGGGATTTCTGGGGTGCACTCCGGATTTTACCATATCCACGGCTTCATTTCATGGTTCTATATTTTGTATTTGAGTTCCCATGTGACTTAAGCGTCAATACTACAAAAAAATTATGACTGCACCCGCAGACGGTTCCATGACGCATCGTAAGACTGTCATGCAAATGAAAACAGTGATTCCATTCCAATTGCAACCTGAACTCAAAGCAGTACACATTGTTTTCCACTCCACTTACTTTAACTTCTAAACATCTGATCAATTTCTCATCTGTTTTGACAACAAGGTTTAGATCTCCGACTTTTCAATTATGTTGACCCTGGATTTTTTTCGAATTTTTAAACCTTTGATTCCAGTGGCTCCGAGTTTCCATTGGTCTCTTAAGCTGAACTCTTAATTTGCTCAGTATCCCTATTGGCGTGTTTGCAACCGCGTTGTTTTGTTTTCAGCTTTTGGGCAGGCCTTGGGAAACAAGTTCAGCTGAGATGATTTGCACCGCAATGACACACAAGTGGAAAGCATTAATGCAGCTTGGTCATACGGTTTGGTATGATAGCCGGAATTGTGTCAACAATTGGTAGTGATCTATGAAATAGAATCTTAAGAATTAGAAAGATATAATAAAGAAGAAGACTCGTGAGGCGGTATTTCCAGCCTCACGCGTCAGATCCCCTTGCCCAAAAACTCCACTCAACATGTCTCCCTCTTGAGATACCAGTCGTCTTTGCACTAAATCAGGTTCACTTCGACGGCCTTGGCCATCTCAATCTTGAACTTTGGTGCTCCTGTCCACCTATGCAATGAAGAATTCTGTTCTTCTTACCAAACACTATCATCTGAGACTAAACCAAATGTCTTATCGACGGTTATTGCATCTGTATCTTACTAACCGCTGCCATGCATCTCAACCTGAGTTCTCTGCTATACGTAATCTGAGGCACACTCAAATGAAGAAAGAGGGCACTCCGGCACGGAACAATACTACATCAAGAGGTGAAATTGGAAATGACGAAGATGCTAACTGAAGATAGGAGCAATATCCAATACAACATCAAGGCAACTAATCATTATTGTGTTCGAGACCAAACAACACACACACCATTTGAACCGCATCTGGCGTGACAAACATCTCATCAATAATATGTATGCGCACAGGGAAATCCCTTGTAGACGTCGGCGACTCAACCATTCGAAGGGTCAATGTGCTTTGCCCTAGGAAAGCCGCGCAGAAGTTAACAATGGTGATTGAGAGCAATTGAGCCAATGAACATACCTTCATCCGATGGATTGGGACAAAAAGAAAAGTTTGTGAAAAGGCACTTTGGGCTGGGAGTGTCATGATCCACAACGCGGTATGCTATGGTACCAAACCTGTGAACGGACTCTTTACGTCCATCAGGGTACTGGAGTGTAACTTCTCCTTCCGTCGCTGGAGAAAATATGATGTTAATTTTGGAACGAAGCGTCATCAGTCAGGAACAAGAACATACGAGACTGAAATTGTTGCGCCACGAGCTGCGAGAAGGCAAGTCCTACAGCATCCTCAGGGTTTTCAGAGCAGCGTTGCATACATTGCATTATGGACTAGATCTGAAGGGAAGGAGAGGAAGTGGGGTCAGAAGGTGAAATGAAGCCGCATGGATGCTCATAGGCAAAGAAAACACGTTTCTACCTGATAATGCGCTGTGAGAAAATATACGGGGATGCATGAATAACAATGCAATCGTATGGGATCTTATACATTCGACATCGTCATGACACTGATCCCACTGCATGTAGGCAATGAGTAATCAAACCATGTCACATGTCTACCACTCTTGATCTGCCCACCTCTATCCTTGCCACCAGTAACCCGAAGCGATTGTTCTGAGCATCCACCGTGATTGCGACTACAGACCAGAGGGTTTGCGCGTCCGAACGAATAAAGCCCCTCCCTACGCGTTTTCTATATCAATCCTATCATATCCCTCGATCATCGCTTCTCATCACCAGTCACCCGAGTTGATTGATCTCACCATACCTACCCACCTCGCGGCTATTTCTAAGCCGACAACCCCATGATATCGACACCCGATCACCTCAGGGACTATTCATCACCTTTTTCAAGAACGCAATGGTTCTTTCCAATGTTATCCACAACCCCAGGCCCCACTCCCAATCCTCAACCACTCTCATCGCCACCATCCTCTCTTATCATCAGAAAATCAACGCATGATCATTCAGCTCGCTGACTTTACTTCCACCGTGGCGATCATCGGACTGCTTTGCTACTGCTCTCCTGCATGCCTCCGGGCTCGGCTTTCGACAAAACACAGATGATCCCTCTCCCAAACCAACGATGGACCTCGGCTCGGTATGCGAATCGGCACTCACCCGGTTGTCGACTCTTGGCTTCAAAGTTCAGGTCGTCATATCACCTGGTCACCCGTTTGTCAACTCCTCACTTTCGACAAAACACCCTCCATAAAATTTCCCCTCGAGCAAACCAGCACCGATTGCACGGATCCTGGATCCTCATTTTTGAATCGCACAGGCTCAGGTTCGCCGTTTACATCTGATTCACGTTGACCGGTTTCCTATTTTTGTCATCTCGCTGGTTCATGTTGTCTCGCCTTGACACTGATGATCACATTCCTGTGGATCGACTGTTCAACTTCGTGGGTATAGCCATTGCCATGTCAGAACCCGACAATCCTATCGGTCACTGTATTTATCTTTCTGGCAATTTTCAAATCGAAGGAAAGGTAATTCATCTGATCCCTATGTATTCTCGAAAGATGCTTAGCTTATTGAGCCCATGTAGGTATGGCGGGAGCATGAAGATCACCCCGACTTCGAAACATACTCTTTGTGGATCAGTCTCCATGGTGCTGATCGCGACAACTTCAACTTCTACAATATCCGTGCGACGGCTCGCCGTGATAGTACCTTTAAGTTTCATCCCCATCGTATTTACTTTTTGCGTGGGCCGTTTTTCCCTACCAACACGTCACCTACCAAGGTTGATGAGTTCTTCTTTGAAGGCTCTGATTCCGTCGCGGTCGCCGACCATGCGACTTTCGCGCACAGCTTGGCTGACGGTGTAGGTCTCACCGGCATCGGTCGAGTCCTTTCTGTGGAGCGGGTCGTTGAATCCTCTATGCAGTATCTTAAGCCGGAGTTCACTGCCCCCGATATAAGCAGTCTATACGTGTCTGTCCAACATCGCGACCAACATCCAAAGGTATGCAATCGCCTCACACTGTCGTATCGGTGCCCAATGACTGACTGTACCCCAAGACCGAGAGGGTACAATCGATGATCATGGAGTACCGTATTCCACCCTTCGAGCATCTCGGCCATTCTCATGAAGTCATCCAGGTTGGAACTGAATGTCAGTTCCATGGTTACATTAAAGACTTCAATGAGCGTACCAACTGTTATATCGTGATCGTGAGTCGTCAACAGCTGGCTCGCTCAATCTGGGACTCACATTTATACCTCCATTCTGTAGGTAAATCACTTTGATGTCATCATCAACCCCTCGGAACCACGTGATGGCGTCCCTTCAGTCGCTGAGGAAGCCTTGCCTTCTACCCATCCTCGGATGCGTTTTCCTAGGTACTTCGGATGTGTTTCCCGTTTTAACAGCCTGACCGCTTATTCTTGGATTGCGCATGACCAGAATTATCCAACACCCAGCGAAGCCGGCGTCATTGCCTCCTGGCAATTTAGCGAGCGGACGTTTGCATGTCGTGTCTAGCGGTTCTTCTTCCGATTGCTCATCGCCTTCCAGTGTTTCCACGTCATCAGCTGAAGCAGCATCCGGCGCTGCTACGGGTCATTTCGGTAAAAAGCGAAGTCGTCGCTCTGGCTCAACGTCACCCCCTATGAATGATTTTTGTGGTATGGGTGGAAAGCATTGATTGATTAACTCAAGATTTGCTTTGTCTATACAAACAGCAGCTCAATTTGTTTGTCGTGCCATGACAGTGCCAGAACATTGCACTCAGCTCCTCAGATTTACCACCCACGCCACACGAATAGTAATCACCGGCTGATTCTTCGTATGATGCTTTGGTATCCACGATTTCTCAGTTTTAATCTGCAATTTGTAACCAAAAATTGTTATGCAACAACTGCAACAAATGACTGAGCTCGACCAGATACATTGGCCCACAAGTGCCTCAGGAGAGAATGATAAAGTTCAGATTGTTGGAGTCCCAGCACGCAGTTTCATTTGGGCACTGTATTTACCAATCTGGTTAGAGAAGGTAAAAGTGAGACTCGCGCCTGGTGGAAACCACCCTTACGCTTCAAACGGATTCTGTTCTGCCTCTGAGGCGAAAGGTATCGCCACAGGTCACGGATCCTAATATGGCAGTTGGTCAGGCAGAGGATCATTATTCATTTTAAGGTTCTTGTGACCTCGTGTGCAAGTTTTCTCCTCAACTCTCAAGCAACATTCCCACCCATTCAATAGAATTGCGCACTAGCCCGTCCTCACTTTTGTGCCCGAAGCGGTGCCCGTCGTAGCGCCAACAACGTCCCAAAACCAACCCTGACATTCAGCGTGTCATTTGTTTTTAGTCGACTCACATGCTTTTCTGCTCACGGAATGCCAGGGCACGTACGATTTGCAAAAAAACACCTGCTATTGTTCGGCATTGTTTGCTCACTCAAATGATATCCTGCTCATTGGACCCATTACCTGCATGTGGCGCTTCAAAGATGTAGCTTCTGTTATTGCTCAAAACAGCGCTCCATTTCAAGTATAGTCTACGCAGGAAATGTTTTGAATCAAATTACATCCTGCACCTTCGGTTCATGGTCTGAATGAGCATGGAGGTCAGTGTTGTGGGTCTACGATTAAGCGACTGACCTGTAGACCAAGCGGATCATTGAAACAGTAATGCATGAGTCATCCAAAATCACAACAATAATGACGTGGACAAAGCGCACCATGATGCACCATTTGTGAGTTGACTCACTGAACCCACAGAACCGCCCCGAGACTTCGATGACCATTTCATTGAACAATTGGCTTCTTCTACCCCCACGAACCATAGCCCAGTTGAATATGTACTCAATCTCAAAAGTACGATATCCACTGTCCTGTTACATAACAACTGAGTCAGAATCGCACCTGGCGGGCTACCAAGTGTGACCAAGTGTACTTACCAGGTGGCTGTAATCCGTATGACGCAATAAAACCTTGGTCTGGAGGTGGTTGCCATTCGAGAAGTCCTGAAGACCAACGATGATCCCTAATGAGGATGTGCAGACTCGCCTGGGCTCAATACTTTCTCCGATGGAAGAATCATGCACCTCGCCAGCTGAATGCGCATCGTAGTACAAGATGGGCTGGGGGTGATCATCGAGAGGCAAGAAGCGCCCCGAAAGATTAAAAAATCCTTGCTCATCGACAAAGAAGTGAACTGATCTGTCAGGCAAGAGAGTCAAGGACCATTCATGAAAAGTGACTGCATCCACGGTTGTTGTTACAGTCGTTTCCGCCTGCGGCGAACCGCATAAACGTCTGGGGCTGAACTGTGGTATCTGGAAAAACACATTTAAGCTGTGGAATAAGGATGGGATTGATGAATTGTGCAAACTCACTATTTTGCTCACATCAAAGATAGAATACATAATCACACCGCGGGTCACTGGGAGCGCCATGCTCTTCAATACGGACAGCCTGTTTGTGGCGAAATAGAAGGCAAGTGACGCTTCCGTGCAAGGTACTATTATACAAAATCCTCGAGCTCCTAAAGACCTTTGCTCAAAGTATGATTGATATCATTGACGACTTGCCACTCAGCGTGTTGATCCAACGCCAAGGTTCTAAAACCCGGCTTTGAGAGGATCAATACGTGCTCACAATACCTTTCTTTACGGTGCGGCCCACGTGCAATATTCAGCCTCCCAACAAATTCGGTACCTACCCGAACGAAACACCTACGTGTGAGGCTCGGGGTGTGACTATGCGATTCATCGTCCTGCCGATCTCGGTCTAACATTCATCGATCGTCGGTTTCCTCTCGCCAAGAATCTTGTGGTTCGGCAGTCATGCTTCATTGACTTTGGGTACTGGGCACACGCTTGCTCATTGTCTCTCGGGAACATCTCTGTCGACTCGCCTGGAATAGCCAAATGGTAAGTTTTCATCAGGTCTCCGTTCTCTTTCACCCAGACCCTATACGACTTATTCACACCGGCTGACCATTCCTCATGGAGTATCGCATATTGTTCACTCGACACCCGATTATCATCATTCACACCCGGGTATTCGTGATCATTCACTCCGAGCCGCAAATAATCACGTTGCGAGATAATGTTTCCGGCAATCATACATTATCCTGCTTTCGTGGTTCATAAAAACTTTAGCTCTCGATATACCCTGCGTCACGATTCTCGATCGCGGTCGCATCAATCTACGAGGTATTGGTTCTCATTGCGCACCGCGCCAAAGGATTCACTGTCTACCCGAGCTCTCCATATGCTTTCATATCGCGTGAGCCACTAATATCGTGAACTTGATTGTGCCCGCCGGTCACTAGGCAAACGCGGCGAATACATTCATAGCTGCTCTTCCAGGTCGTTACCCGAGCAAAGTCCACCATCTGATCATGGTTTCTCAACTCAATTGACCGAACCGTTCCGACTTCTATAAAAGCAGCTTCCCCTCGCTGCGATATGTTGTTGTCTTTCTTCAGATACCATTAACACAATATAACACAATATTACGGTCTTTCACAAACAAGTTCGTCTGTGAATTCAACTTCGTCTGTCCCTTTTACACCAGTCTCTAACCATAAGCGTACAAACTGTTTTGTTTTACCCTTCCCCACATCACCGTTTCCAACAGATCGTGATAGATTGACAATATGTCCGAACCCAATCCCTGTACTGGCCATGGTTTATATCTTTCTGGAATCTTTGAGGTCGAAGAGCAGGTGCGTTCGATCCAGTCTTCAATAAGGCCATAGTGAAATAAGCTGAAGTCGTTCATGTTTGCATAGTTAAGTGAAGATCAACGCTACAAGGTTGAGTTTCGCAGCTATTCAACCTCAATTGGTTGCGCGGGGGCGAATCGCGACAAAGACTTGCACTATGAGATCCGTGCTACTGGTTTCAGTACCGAAGCGCTCAAGCTTCAACCAAACCATTTGTATTTTTTGCGCGGAGCTTTCTTCCCCACCAATACCGAGGACACCTACGATGATAATTTGTTTTTTGAAGGCTCTGATCGACTTTGTCTGGGAAGTCTAGACGATTTCTCTGAAAGCTTGGTGGACAAAGTGGGTGTTAGCGGTATTGGCCGAGTTCTTGAGACTAAATTTGTAGTTGAGGATTGCATGCAATACCTCAAATCAAAGGTCACTGACTCCGACAAAAGCAGTTTGTACGCCATTGTCCAACACTGTGATTTCCATCCCGAGGTAAGTCAACTCAATTTTCCTCTACGCCTGTGCGACGTTTCTAATCTTGCTTCTACTAGACTAAGCTTGCCAAAGAAATCACGGTTGAGTACCGCATCCCGCCCTTTAAACACCTTTCTGGTTCGCCTCAAGTCGTTAAGGAAGGTCGTGAATGTCAATTCCACGGCTACATCAAAGATTTCAATGAAGGAACCAACCGTTACGTTGTGATTGTAAGTCCATGCATCTTCGCTCGGTAGTATGTGTTTCTAATCCAGGCCATTGGCAGGTCAATAAGGTAGCCCCAACGTCCGGCCATGTAGAGTTAGCCCCGCGTGGCAGAGGTAACAAGGCCGCGGCGTCGAATGACTCCAACGGCAGACCCAAGATAGTCAAGCATGTTTATTTTTTTTCAACGCCGTGTACAATTCATATGTCCTAATGTTTGAAATGACGATCAGGTTCAAAGCCCGTGGCCTCAACACTCCATTCAAGTCGCCAGTCACTGTGACCGACTCGAGCCCAGACATCCCATTTGGGGGCTCAATCCAATCAGGATCATCTGTTGCTTCTGGTTCAGGGCAATCTACTGGAAGCATCGTGCCTGCACGCTGCGCTGCTCAACCAAGCAAGAAGCGTGCTCGCGCACAACCCAAGCGCAAAGCTGCCAAGGAACCCGAATGGGCTGAGGAGTCTTGAATTTAACCATCGCACGTGGCTTCTGTTGTCCGAATGGCATCTCTGAATTTGGTTCAGCGGTCAAGTCAACATACCCGGAGTGACGTCACCCGTTAAGCAGAGTGGTTTACTCAACGCCCTCGATATCATCCTGACAAAATTTTTACATTCTTTGATTGAGACTTTTGTTATAGACCAGAAAACAACATAGTGTACTTCAACGACCCGTCCTCAGCCCTTCCATAGATTTTTATTCTTCTTCAGAGTCCAATCTCCATTCCTAAAATCAATAAAAGCATAAAAATATTTGTTCTCGAGACTTTCCTAAAAATGTTTTTCCATCGTGGTGTCAATCAAAGTCAGTCTGTTCTGTATTCTTTGATGTGTCTTCTAACAACCGCTTTGAGCGGTGACTGTTTGATCAATTCAATTCCACTCTTTGTCCGTTCAAAAAGTGTCTGTGCTAATTCTTGGCGCACACGATCCAGAGGCATGATAAATCGCCTGAACACGTGTTCAAGTTTTCCTTGCGTTCTCTGAGCCGTGCAATCATAGTGTTCAGAGCCTGACTCGGTCACTAGCAATCCTTGACCTATCGATGCTGCTCATCATAGGAATTGCTATTCATCAGGTCATGTGAAGAACACACGTAAAGACTATCACCATAACAACCGCATTGACACATCAAGAAACTCGTGAAACATATGCCTGGCGCGCTGTGTATCGCGGCACGTGCTTACAGCCGAGATGGAGTTTTGTTCCCAAACTTGACTACCATGTGGTCAGGCATGGTTGGATCGTGCGCCTGGAGTTACACCCGGAGAAATTACTAGCATCAGGCTCGGAAGATTAAAACATACGGCAAATTAAGCTCATTTGTGTTTTGCTGAAAAACCAGCTCGTGATGACGATGAACCCCAAGATACACACCAAACCCCAATCAATCGTGTGGTACTGGTGGTGCTTGCGCAAAAGCCATGGCGTACCACGAAGGTCGAGTGAGTCACTCTAACAGAGACTTTTTTGTTAGCCTTGATTGAATCATAGCACTAATCAATATGGCCGCCAAGACCTTTCCAATGGAGGTCGTCGATATGATTCTATCCCACTTCATCGCACAATCCCCAAAGGAAGTTCCCAATATCTTAAACAGTGCTGATCAGCCTTACCCAACGCGCTCATTGGTGTCGGAGTTGCTCAACTTTCGGCTGATTCAAAAAACCTGGGCAATTGCTGTTATGCCCCACGTCTTCCAAAGCCTTCGTCTGTGCTCGCCGTTCATGATCAATGCCTTATCTCGAACTTTAGGAAACATCGTCAACTCGCCGACGACTCAAGTGCGCCGGTTGTCATTTGAGAATCTCAACTCGCCTATGTTACACATTGCTTCATATCCGATTGCAATTTCTGCGGACGCATCGGACGAACGATGCCTTAGCCCAACCAACTGGGAATCCGACTACTCCACAGTCTTAATGCGAAACCTCCAAGAGATCATCAGCATGTGCGGGCAGACTCTGACTGAGCTGAAATTCAGATTCAGGACATCGGTTGGATTTTCACCCGGCATCATAAGCGCTGTACAGCGGGTCAAAAAACTTGAAGTATTAGATGTTATCGGCGGCTCTTTCGGAGTTCCCATTAACCACGTAGAATCACTGAAGGATCTGGTTGATGCCACTCCCGAGTTACGGTGCCTATCTCTTCACAGCCCCCATCTACTGGGCTCTGGCAGGCCAGAGCCTACCACTTACTCCATGAAAGATTCATGAAAGATTCATAAAAGATTCATGAAAGATTCAGAAAGGGTGCAACAAAGCTTCACTATGTATTCAATAAAGCTTCAATGTAACTTCAGCTGGATATACGATCCAGCACAAGTGACATGGATTCATCTCATATCAAGAAATCAATCATGGGCTCAGGTTATGTTTTTTTCTTATACAAAAGCTTATCTCAAATTAAAATAACCACATAAAAGGTGTCATGTCTAGAATATATTACAACTTCAACATACACATTTATCTCACTCCATATCCATTGCATCTTCGACATGGCTATCTTGCACAAATCCCTACCAGTGGATATGTAAAAAAATTAGTATACAGAAACGCACTGAGTCTCTTCAACCACTCACAATATTTGCTAAGCCAACAATTGAAAGTGTTGCGTTATGGATATCAAATGTACCAGTGGGGTTCTTCATGACAACTAGCTGTCCAATTATGTCCTTGACTTGAATTACATGATATTCCTCATGTGAATCATAAACATCAGTAGCGTTCAGTAAGTCGGGCAAGGAAGAGTACGGATTCTTGTGCTGGTCTTGATGACTCAGGGACTTGAGTGAATGTACAACAAGCAGTGGTGTGGGGAGGTTGTTGAGCCGGACTATTTCAGTGATACATCCAGTCCATCTTTGAGAGTTCAGGGCATATGTAATGTAGCTATTCCCAGGTGTTGTCTTGTGAGTGCTGTGCGCCTTGTTAAAGATCTTGATGGATGAGGTAACATCAAATTTTGAATTGAAGGTGTGACCTGCCTCAAGATGATTGAAACGCTGGAGTGCTTGAAAGCCTGCAGGACTGAGCTTCTTGACAGTCCACCTTGACTGGCGGTTCCTTTGGAGGTAATCTCGGAGGATTGGATCCGCCTCCATGGCAGAATGACTATTGTTAATTGTTGCTCTGAAGAATGCCCGTCTGGCGTGTTGGTGAAGTAATGTCTCACCCTGTCCTTCTGAAGTGTCAAAGACCGGAATCAGCTGATTTTAAGTGATCAACAGAGGGACAAAAAAGACTGACGGATATTTCCGTTCTTTGCTGTCTGAACCAGGCTTCCAATTATCCTCTCACCAGACCAGCTAGCAGTATAAGCTGGTGGCCCAAGCCTTGCTGAGATTTTGCCAATATGTTCTGCAAAATGCAAGTTAGGTTTTTTCTTGATATGTGGCCAGCCATCGCCAAGGGCGGTTTGATAGCCATGAACCAAATTACCAATCTTTTCACCATCGCCTTGGTGAAAACTGCGCAAAGTACATATGTTGCCAATTTGAATGAGTTGCAGCAGGCTGGCAAGGATCTTGGCTGAAGTGGTGCCAGCTTCGCCATTAAGAAAGTGAGGGACCCAAGCAAGTACAATGTAGACTTTGTATAAAGAATGCCACTCTGCTGCTTTGGGAGTCCCAGCACTTGCCATACCAAAGGTACCCTGGGGTTTGGTAAGCCAAGAGGGGGCTTGGGCGTTTTTGATGCATCGCTGGAGCAGATCAAGCTCATAAGATGTGATTTCTGGAACAATCACAGGTATTGGTAGGGGTGGAGGTGGTGATGGTGATGGGGTCCGGCTTGCTTTCTTTTTACCCTTGATTGTACCATCTGATCCAGCAGAAGAAGACCCTTGGTCGTGGAGATTGGATGCTGCTGATCGTGTTCCGTAGGAATGTTGTGATGCTGGTTGAGC
>NW_006768769.1:875404-878030 GCF_000204055.1 Melampsora larici-populina 98AG31
TTACATGTTATATTTTTGGAAGCCTAGAAGGGGCAAGAAACCTTGTACCTTGAATTGATCTTACATGTTATATTTTCAGAAGCCTAGAAGTGGCAGGAAACCTTGTACCTTGAAAGTAGCTAGCAAAGCAACTGGGATTTTGAGGGATAAAAGTGAACCAGGTTAAGTCTCACCTGGACATAAACTGGTGAGAGTGATCAAGTGAGGTTAAATGGTTCACAATACTAGAACCAACAGTGTTTGTTTTAGTTTATATCTGTTTGGCTCATGCTTTGCAATCGGGGTAATTGCATGATTTATAAAAAACTTGAAACCCAAATTGGGTATGGGTATCCAAACCTAAAAACATGCTGTTAGGGTTGATTATATACAGATCCATATTCAACAGCCGGTTCATCTTTTTATTGGGTCAACAATATGCCACAAGTTCAGAAGACCAAATATGTCAAGTTTGGCTGGTTGTATCTCTTTCTTCTGTCATCTCACTTGTTTGTGTATGAAAGTATTTCACCACCTGAATTTTTCAGAAGCTTCTTAAAGAAGGCTGCACCCCCAGTGTGAGATATGGGGGTTAAAATCACTCTGTCATGAGTGATTTGTCATGATGCCATCAAAATTCTTTTATAGTACCGCAAACTCAGTTCAAGCCTCACTTGTGAACCAAGAATTCAAAAGGTGTATAGGCATGCCTTCTAAAAAAGGCTGCACCCCAGTGTGAGATTTAAATGTGAAATTCACTCTGTCATAAGTTGTTCTTTATGATACCATCAACATTCTTTTCTAGTACTGTGAACTCAGTTCAAGCCTCACCTGAAGGCTTGAGCTGGTTCACAGTACTAGGAAAGAATGCCAATGATATCATAAAAAAAATATGATGGCATTAAAATTCACAGGCAGGCAGGGAAACATGAGGTAGAACAACAAGAGACAAATAGAACAATAGAATTCATTCAAATCCCTAACCTTACACTTGAGATTTGAAAACAAGAGAACCTTTTGGTAAAACAAGATACAAGCAGAACAATAATTATTCAAATCCCTACCCTTACACTTGGGTTTGGAAAACAAGAAAACTTTTTTTTGATTGATGGAAGGTACATTTTGAGTTAATAGGAAGAAACATTACCAAGAGTTAAATAAATCCAGCACAACAAAATTTCAATTCAAGAGAAACAAATACATGACAAGGTTATTTTTTCTTTTTATTAAGATCTTTGCCAACTTCAATGTCCGGTAGGTCAAACAGACCGTCTTTATAAATCTCACCGCCAGAGAATTTTTGCCTATTCACACAAAAGTTATAAAGGTCTACTTCCAGCGCTTTGGCGAGCTGGAACTTGGACAATTCATGCTCATCCCATTCAACATCATTGAGGTTGGAGGGGTCAAAACCTGTGGGGAAAAAGATTTTTTCCATTGTTTCCAGGATGTACTTTTGGGTGTATTTCCAGATGGGTTCCTCAATCGGTGCTTGCCCATGCATCTCCTTAACTAGGACCAGGAAATGAGAGAGTTTCACAGGACCATATCGCCCTCTATCGTGCGGGAAAATCATGAGACCTTTTACACCAGACACTAGAAAAGCAACCAGAGGTCCAAGAACATGAGACGGGATGGAGCCTGTACCCAGTGTTTCGGTCATTGCCTCGTATTCTGAGAGGAGCTGGTCGTGTCTATCAGCTGGTGTTCGACTGAGATGCAAAGCATGGTGAAATTTCGCTCGTAGACTGGCAACGGCCTCAAAGACTGTGTAAAGACGATTGACCATCCCAGACATCACTTCCATACACTCTGCAACAGTTTGAGTTTGCTGCTTAGTCTCGTGAAGGCTTTTGAAGTGATGAGCAGCTTGAAGACACTGCCCGATGTTTTGGTTTGGAAATTGAACTTCAGGAAGAGTGTAGTCCACCGGAAGCTCGTTGGTGTCCATTCGGGCAAATGTAACAGCTGCAACTATCATCCGCACCGCCTGGTTTATCCGCTTTGCACCTGGACTGTAGAACAAACCCAGAATCTCGTGCATGTAGGAGGTTTGAGCTGTGGCATCCATGGTAGTTGCCAGCTCGTAGTCGGGTAAGGTGAAGTTGAAAATGTCGGGGCGATGCCACGGCGCTTCGCCAGCACTACGCACAAGGAGTGAGTCTGGAATAAATAAATGAAATCAGCATCAGTTGTCAATGGTAACAAATGAAAAAATTACTCACTGGGGTTTTTGGCAAGCCACTTGGTAACTGACAACTTGTTTTTCACCCCAAAAGCCTCTGCTTCCTGGACAGGGGGCTTGGCCGGCAAATTGATGCCTTGTTTGCGCCGAAAGAGCAAGTTGATCGCAGCCCGGTAAACTTGGGGTACATCTTGTGTCACAAGTTTGTTTGCCTCAATCGAAGCCGAAGTGAGACCAAAAAGAGGAGACTGAGCCATCATCCATAGGCCGGTAGGGGCAGGTTCCTGGACTGATTGAGGAACCTGCTCATCTTGAGAATGACCGGTTGAAGAGTCGAGTTTAGTTTTCTTCGGATCAGGAGTGACTTGCGAGTTGGCTTCAATAGGCCTTTTAAGAGGCATCAGAGTGGAGGTAGACTGAGAACTGGACTGTTGGGATGATGTTGATGGTTCGAGGAGCCGA
>NW_006768769.1:891731-892119 GCF_000204055.1 Melampsora larici-populina 98AG31
CAATGTCTGCTCCTGAAAAAAATGTTGGTCACAGTTGTCTGGGGGGTCTGGGGCTAGTTCATATCCCGGAATTTTGGCCAAAAGCATCACACTACACAAAATGTAATCTTTACCGGGCAGTGAAGAAAACTACTGACATGGAAAAATCCTGAGGCCACAGGAAGAGAGCTAAAAATCTGAAAAAATCTGCACCTTGTTCCTAGATGTTGGGGCGTCATGATGAGTATTTTTGTGTATTTTACACACAGATATTAGTTAATGTACTAACAATAAAGGCTGAGAATCATCAGAAACCCAACTGTAACAATACCTGAAATTTGGTCCATGGTTAGAAGACAGGATTTTGAAATCTTCAAACATCAATAACCTTTGGAATTCTGAATCAAAT
>NW_006768769.1:894957-898272 GCF_000204055.1 Melampsora larici-populina 98AG31
TCAAGGTTCTGTGAAGGGTATTTATAGAATCATCTCAATCATTATCAAATTATATTTCTCTTTTTTTTACTTGTATATTGGAAAAATCTCAGGAGGTGCAAAATGCTGAAAAAAAATCATCTCTTTCTTTGGTGTTGGACAAAAATATGTACAAAATATCATATCCTGTTTTATATTGAGTGTTTAATTGTTTCATATGTTTATTGGGTGTAGGGCTTAAATCTGTTCAAATTTTTTTATTGATTCTTTTATATATATTTTTTGTTGTTGAATCAAACGGTATCATAAGTTGAACAAAAAGACCTGTAAAAATGTCATTTCTTTCTTGTGCTTGTGTCAAAAAAAGTCAAACACTGAAACATATTTCTCATGTATGTCAAGACCTTGCCCATCCGTGCTTACCGCACCAAGTGGTTTTGACTTGTCCCCTAGTACATCTGCACAATATTTGAATCACATCTGAACTAGAACTACTGGATTCATCAAGGACACAAAGTGGGGTCAGAAGCCTGACACTTGATGTTTTTGAGAGTGTCACAGCTTGGAAATGTCCTCAACCAGTGCAGAAGCCTTTGGAAGAAGCAGGAAAGTAGGGGTAGAGGTATAAATGTGTCTCAGGCTGCACTCCTCTTTCCTGGCCTCCTCCTTCTTGACCATCACTTTCTCTTGTTTCATCAACATCACCTCAGATCATTCTCCATCAAATCAAACAAGGACAAATTGTAATCTTGTGTATCAACACACATTTAAATGGGTAGGACCTCTTCAGTTCTTCTGGTTCAAAAGCTGCAAACTCATGACTCCACTTTACGATCTCAGCATCTCCCACTCATAAACGCTCAAGTGGTTGGGTGAATGGAGCACCACCAAAGAGCCGCAAAGCAAAGAACAAGGCTCTGAGCGCTCACCTCCCCGGTCATAACCAGCCAATCTGTAAATCATATTCTGAATTTGCAAGATTTATACTTGGATACACCAAAACACACCAAGTTTATCCTGATTCACCTGGCAATGATCAACTTATGAATCTTCCAACTCTGACTATGGAAATGATCTTACAAGATACCTCAGTCTTCACCACCTATAATGCTTCAGCCCATTCAGTTAAATCTGATTGGTCACCGTTCAAGACTCTGCTCCTCAAAGACCTGGCGAATCATCAAATAGATGATAATTTCACCTTTGAATGGGAAGCGGACAATGGTGAAAAAAGTACATGGAATCAAACAATGATTTTTTTTACTGTAAAGCATTGGAAGTTTGCCAAAGCTGCTTCTGCTTTTGAGAATTTTGGACTGGATCAAGACAACCCTAATGACCTTGTCCAAGTTGGGATCATGACTCGCTGGGTGATTGGGCGGATTGAAGAAATCAAGAGAAGATTTCGAGATCCATCCAAGGTTGAACAAAGGACCCGGAGCAAAAAGAGAAGAGATGTAAGTCATGTTTATGCCTTTAGGCATTCTCCAGTCCGTTTCTGATAATATGTCTACTCAGCTCTGGAAATACCGTAAAGCCACTCTTCAGCAACATCTTCCGCAATTTCTTGACCTCCTACCCGATGCAGACTGCTGTTCTGATACAGAAGACGACCCACATCGACCCATCCAGAAGTCGATTTGTCCAGCATGGCGTAGCGTCAAGTATGGCAACTGGCTACATGAAGTGGACCGGCTATCCTATCAAGATCAATCCACTATCAAGCTGAGGATTCATCCCGCCCGCAGATTAGATACTAGGCGTCAAGAAGGCCATACAGTCAACCCCTTTGGAACTGTCTGTGCTAACCTTCCAGAAAACTGTTATGAAAGTGCTTTCTTGAAGCACTATGACCCCCTTGAAAAACTGGCCCTGGGGATATCACCCAGCTCTGCAAAACTTGATGATGCTCTGACTGCAATTGCTACACTTCTTCCCAATTGACTTCATATTAATTCAGGCTGCGTATTTTATCTATGATGTCATTATACAAGAACACACCACTGGTTCTTATGTGTCAGGTCTTTTCACCAAGTATAACTAATTTGAGAAGAATGTATGGCTAGGGGTTAGGGTTTGTGACTCATGTGACCACCATAAGCATATGTGCACATACCACAAGTTGGCCGCTGCAACTGTTTGCCTTATATACCATGTCTGATTCGACCACACAGTCTCCTGTTCCTCAGTTTCCTCTTTCATTATCACTTTGCCATGTGCATCTCCAAACTCCACATATGGCACCATCCATGGGTTCTACTTATCTTTTGTCACCTCTTTGTTCATCAAACACTGATCAGGGACTTGATCCATCCATGGACCTTCCTGTGTAATATTTATTACCGGAAATGCAGTCTGTTGTGGCGCATCGAAAAAACAAATCCAGGTCTTGTCAGGTGATCTTCAATGATTCTGATAAGAACTTGTTTTGGTTTTTCGACACGTCTGGAACAGACTGCAGTTCCGCTGATAGGTAAGATGCTGAAGGGTCCATGAAAGACACAAGTGCTTGATCAGAGTTTGATGGTTGACAAGGTGATAAGTCATCATCAGAACCCATTCCTTTTTTCCTCCCCTTGTTTTTTTGCCTCTCTCTCTACTTCAATTTTCAAGGAAAAATTTGGCTTGTAGAATGAAAAATGTGTCAGGACTTTTGACCGTTCAACTCACTTGTGAGCAATGTTATTCACCTGTTGGCTCAGGTGGTTGAATTGAGTGACAAAACATGTCTTTGTTGACCAAATACGTGTTTGTCACTCAACTCAATCACCTCAGTCAACACGTCAATAACTTTCCTCACAAGTTAGTTGAGTGAACAAAAATCACAATGATACGTGCTTCATCAGAGTGTTCATCAAACTCTTGCTTGAGTGGTTATACTCCTATTATCCGGGGAACCTGTCCCCTGTTTTTGGAAGGATGAAGATGCACCACCAACTTGCCGTGCAGCAAGAATAACAAGCGGGATCTGTCCGTGAAACAAACTTCACAATGCGACAGATTCCGCTTGTTATTCTTGCTGGCGCATAAGCTGGTGGTGCATCTTCAACTTTCCAAAAACATGGGATAGGTTTTCCTGATGATGAGAGTATAATCATTTGAGTTTTGTAATTCAAATTGTACTCCCCCTTTGTGCCTTGACTTTCTTTCTAAATCAATTTTCATGGAAAACTTCTGCTTGTAGAACACAAAGGGTGTCAGGTCTTTTAATCAACTTTAGATCATTTGTGAGAAAAGTCATTGCCCTGTTGACTGAGGTGGTTGGGTTGAGTGACAAGAGCCAAGTTGTTCACCTGTTGACTGAGATGGTTTATTTGAGTGACTATATCTGTCACT
>NW_006768769.1:898372-955377 GCF_000204055.1 Melampsora larici-populina 98AG31
AACCAACTCAGTCAACAGGTCAATGACTTTGCTCACAAGTTAGTTGAGTGAACAAAGATTTGTAATGATAATGTCCAAATTCATAGAAAAATATTTGTCCCTAATAGAAATGGATGAACTTGAATGATTATAAAAAGGTTGCAAACATTTTCTGACCTCTTTGTTTGGTCACAATTCACCCTCCGCACTTCAACTACTTTGTTTGAGCTCCCTTGGTTGCTTGATCCTTTTCTGATTGAATTCTGATGAACACCTTTCATAACCTGCCTCTTGCATTCTCTCCCAACAATGACTGATCAAACCAATACAACACAGATGTTGATATCTTATTGGTATTGTATTGGCAATCTGACACAAAAAGTCGGATTTTCTCATATTGGTTCAGCTGACCCCACATGTGGAGCACCTTTTTTCATGTCGGGTATTGGCAATACAATATCCAGGCTTGAACCGACATGAGATCACCTCATAAATTGACTGCTTTGAACCCCAATTGCAGTTGAAATGGCACTTTTGCTACAAATTCCATATTTTATCCACTGTTATTGTTTGGGCAATACAATATGAGCTGCGAGATTTTTTTGGTCTTCATATCGTATTGGGTATTGGGTCAGATATGTTTGCCCCTGGTTACGACATGCAAAGTGTCCGAAAAGTCACATTCAATTGGATTATTTTGGGTGTTGTTCCCAAATCCATCTTCTTTGGGCAACCAGCCCTGATTCCCATTTGTCAAACATGTCACAACTTCCCTTTACTTCATGAGGCATATATGCACAGCCAGCATATATGCAAAAATATGAGGAGTTCTTGGACTTCCACTCCAAGGGAAGCTCCGGCCGAGGGTCCAATCCAAGGCAACTGTGATGGCCAAAATTTGCCTCAGAGGTATCTTTGGGTGCGCTTTTCCTTGTGGGGGGCATCCAAGGACTCCTTGACATATGTTGCTGAGGCAACTATGAGGGCAGTTCTGGGTGGTCTGGTAAAAAACGGAAAATGTTTGCTGTGATACATCCCGTCCATCTCTGAGAGTTGAGGGCACACAAAATGTTTCTTGAAGGTCATGGGTCCCCCAAGTTTGCCAGTCAGCAGCCACATAATTTGTGTTTTGGTCTGGAGACCTGTTGAGATGTGTTCAGGCATCATCTTGAGCTCTTTTTAAGCTTTCCTGAAGCTTCTCTGAAGCTTGCATGAAGCTTCTGTCAATTCTTTCTGAAGCTTTCATGAATCTTTCATAATGCCGTGGTAGTCACTGGCCTGCCAGAGCCCAGTAGATGGGGGCTGTGCTTGAAATCAAGTTTCTCCGACGGTTGAACTTAAGTCCCGATTCATTGCGCCATCTCGAACATCTGTCGGTGACGTTCGACCCCAACAACCAAGATGCACTCACTCACCTCTGTGAATCTCATTGCAAGAATATCAAATCGTTGGAATATTTACCCCATCAAGACCGTGATCAAACGTATCCAATGATCTGGGCCATGCGTGATTCACTCGAGCTTCTGTTCACGGACCAGATACCAGACTCCCTGCCGGCCGACATTCTCGATATAAGCTTCCCAAAATTACGAGTGATTCGCGCTCTTGACTCGACGAGTGGGCACAGGGATCTGGAATGGCTTAACTCACGATTCTTTCAAAACATGGAGGTTCTGATTACTGGCTACGATACCTCGAATGACTATTGGGGGATGATGTTAAGAAACTACACCGGGGGGTCGCTCACTTCAGCACCTTGGTTCAAAGACATCATTTTTATCAGCGATGACAATGTTGATGTTCAAGATCTTGCTTTGGCTCAAATCTTTGAAGTTTATGGAATACGGTGCCACTTCAGATCTCAATTATCGTACTCGGAGTTGATGGTAAGCACCCCATGTCGTCCAAGTCAGACAGCCCAAAAACGGTGTGACCCTGACCATTGATGTGTTACAGAGACTGCTGCGTGCTGATAGATGCCAGAAAGATGTTGCCCTTTGAATCATCTTTGTGCAGTTTGTGCAAGGGACTTTGCTGGTGATCAAAATTGAAGAAAATGACGTGAAGGCTATTGTCTTATGAAGCACATCTCAATGATTCTGAGATTCCGTGACCAAACTCTATGTGCGACTATTGTCCCCTATTGTTATACTGTATTGTTTGATGCCTAACATTCGGTATGATTACAAGGAGTTGTCAACTCTGAAACAATTATATGTTTTGCCGCTTATTCGTCATGAACTTTGTTTGGATGGAACGTATAGAAGACAATGTTTCTTTCGAAGATTTTGATTGCCTGAGGGATGCCATTGCATGGTTTAACGATTAGTACGTAAGGCGTGAGCCCAATGTGTATTGAGGCGTGTGACCCAGCCGGAAGATCAGAAAAGCAGATCATCCGGCTACGAGTTAAGAGTTTGGTGCAAAGTGATCCCATCAGTAGGGTGATCACCATTTTGGAATCGATTCTGAGGGTAGCCGCGCAGCATGCCCGGTTCAAGACTTCTTAAGTTTCGGAGTTGGCTTATCACCGTTAAAATTATTGACGCTAAGGCTGGCTGACGCGCGGTCATGTGCGGAGGGAGGCGAACAAAATGAAATTCAAGGATGTTCAATACTATTACTGGTAAGCTCATAGTCTTGAAAGGGTCTGGTTTGGCTGTCAGACCTGAGAACTGTAATTTCCACTTTGAATGAAACATAAATACCATGTCATAAGATCACGAGTGCCTCGGGAAGGCAGACGTGTGTGATACTCAAACATTGCCAATGAAACTCGATCACAGTTCGGTATGAGTTCTGTACAGGTCAGAATGGAAGACTTGAGATGTGAAGCGCTCATTATTACACCGATGTTGATTCTTGCAGCGATACTGAAAGAAGCCTGGCTAGGCCTGGCTTTCAGAACCCAAAGTAGTTATGGGTAAGACGTTTCAAACAATCTAACGGTCAATAACAAGTCCACGAGGCTGAACTCTGATTGACAAGCATTCAACTGAACCCTGATCCTTCGCTTTCATGATATTGTAGATCGCGAGATGACACCATAGGACCAAGAATCGTGGTCACAACGTTGTAGATACTTCACATTTCGACGATGTGGGTGTTTTTGATAATCACCCTTGCCCTCTTTGACTACACGAACCGAGGCCAAAGAAAACGAGCCCGGGTAACTCGAGATGAAGATCGCCGCAACGAGTTTGACCATGATCATGACAAGCAACATGACCGAGGTTCGTTTCTACAAGCATAACTGTCCGATCTTTGAGCCACCGAACAAAAACTGACTTCATGATGTTTCAACAGTTCAATGGATACGGGCTCAGGTTTCAATTTCGTTTCGTTGGAATCTGGTCCACGAGCGAAGGCGATTCGTTTTATGATTGAGGGTGTGCAGATGGGACTGTATGTTTCATCAAAGCTTCGGAACTGAGGGTAACAATCGCGAATTCACGATAAACAATAGCCTACCGAACAGAAACACACCCGCCACGAAGCTCGACAAGATGAGTCGTTGAGCAAAAGTCTTGATTTGGATCGGCACCGTGAATGTCAACATTATTGTTGATCGTTGAAACCACATTAAGGGACCCCTTCTTGCAGACGATTAGCGAGTGCAGCGAGCTAGGCAGGTTTTCTCGTGTAGACATAATGGACACAAGCATGGATTACGAGAAGTCATACGATCTCAGCAGTAATCGAAGGGACTGAATACACGATAAAACCAGGTGCTGGACAACAGGAACAAAGACACATGTCAACATGTCGTCTAAGCGTGCGGCCGGGTCTGATGACGAGAGTGAATAACTTCGAATTCTGACTATTGGGTAACCATCGCCGAATCGATTTATTCACGCGCGGTGGCAAACATTTTCAATGTAAGCACAAGTCGCTTGGAAAGATTAAATGTCTCGCCAGATTGCCAAACTGGGGGTATACTGACTTCCAAAGCATAATCGCAGATTTCTTCGGGTGCAACTTGAATAAACAACATTGGCGGCAGGAATGAGGTATGCGAGTGGAGTTATGGGAAACCATAGCTCTGGACTGGGCTCAAGCTAATGTGCGTGTGCACTTAGAAAACATACTATTCGTCTGACTCTTGGTTCCTACTAAGAATCGATTTTATTACTCTCTGTTCGAAATGGCACCAAGGAGGGTTGCGCGAGGACGTGCCATACGGTCCGAACAACTAGGATCTGAAGCCAATCTTCGGCACCGATTTCGGAATGAAATCCCATTCAACCTTGGCACCCAAACTGATCAGTGTCAAGGATGTGGGGCTTACAGGTGGAGGCTTGAGCGCCGCGTAAAGGATGCTCGACTCCCGCGCGCCACGTTTGGCAATTGTTGTCGCCATGGAGACGTAGAACTACCGCTAAAGTACTTCCCACAATCCGTGGCCGAACCAGTCCCGGCGTTCTTCCGTGCTCTGCTGGAAGGAACTGATGATTGTAGGCGCCAGTAAACCAATCTGTTGGTGATTCAGAAACTGATTTGGTGAATGTTGCAGGTTCCAAAAATTTCCGCATCAAAATTCAAAAGTATAACAATGCCTTATCATTTACTTCTCTCGGCATGAGTCTCGATGGCGATGTAGTAGGGCAGGCGGGTCACTATATCTTCAGAATAAGTGGTCAACTCTCACACAATATCAATTCACTTATGACGCTTCCCGGCGGAGACCCCGGATTTGGTCAGATTTTCACTTACGGAGGTGGGGGGCAAACGGAGGCGCGTCTTAGGTCCCGCCGATCAGGAGTGGAGGGAGTGGACCCAGAAATCCTCTTACTGTTTCAAGAATTCATGTATCAACACAATCCTTACGCGAAAGTCTTCAAGTCTGCAGCAGCGATTTGTAACAATGAAGTTGTGCGGACGCTACGAATCAAAACAATCCTCGCCCCAGGATCCGACCATCGTCGTTACAACTTGCCAACGGCGAATGAGGTAGCCGCGATCATTGATGGTGATGGACGAGTTGGGGCGAAGCAGCGTGACATTGTCTTAGTCCGACAGTGCGGTGCGCGACAGCGAATCTCCGAGTTACACACTGGATATTTCGCGCTGAGATATCCTCTTCTTTTTCTCTACGGTTCCCAAATGTGGCACGAGCACTTCAGTAATCCGACCCCTTCGAGTAGGTTCTTTGCGCCTTGTGAGATTCTGTCACGCATTGACCATTCTGTTTCTCCAGATCCTGAAGGCGACGTCTCGAATCTCGATTGGTTCGCGTATCTTCTGTTCAGGCGGCCAGAATGGTCTGTCATTCTAGCTTCGGGAAGGTTGTTCCAGGAATTCGCCGTCGACATGTACGTTTGCGTAGAACACTCAAGATTGCAGTACCTTAGATTTCATCAAAATGAAATTCGAGCCGAAATGTACCAAGGTGCGATTGAGGCATTAGGTGACGAAACCGAGGATCAAGTCGTTGGCCAGAGGATTGTTTTACCATCCAGTTTCATCGGAGGCCCCAGGCATCTCAAACAATTATATCAAGACTCTATGAGCTTGGTAGCGGAGTTTGGCAACCCAAGTCTGTTTATTACAATGACTGCGAATCCTCGATGGGATGAAATCACGTCGGAACTAGAACCTGGACAAACTCACGAAGACCGCCCTGATTTAGTGGCACGGGTTTTTGCTCTCAAGTTGCTTGAATTGCTCGATGATGTCACCAAACGTGACCGACTTGGTGTTTGCTTAGCTTACGTTTACTCGATTGAATTCCAAAAACGAGGTTTACCGCACTGTCATTTGATCTTATTCCTGCACCCCGATTCACGTCCGGTGTCAACGAACGATGTCGATTGCTTAATCTCGGCACAACTGCCAGACCCGGATACAGAATCCACTTTGTTCGATTTGGTGACGCAACATATGTTGCATGGTCCTTGCGAAAAATATCCGTGTTGGATTGGGACTGCATGTACTCGAGGTTACCCAAGGCCCTTTTGCGAAACGACTTCAATGCCTGAGGACTCTTATCCGACTTACAAGCGGCCCAACAATGGCCGTCACTTTAACAAGGGTAAAATCAGGTACGAGAACAGCAACGTGGTGCCGTATAATCGGTTTCTGTTGCTCAAGTTCGGGTGTCACATAAATGTGGAGGTTGCCGGGAGCATACGAGCTATCAAGTACTTGTTCAAGTATATATTGAAAGGTCATGACCGGACGATGGCGAATATTGAAGACGAAGCCAGCAAAGATGAAATTTTGGCGTTCCTAAATGCACGATATATTTCTGCTCCTGAAGGTAAGATATCCGGATTATGATAATCAGAAGTACTGTCATTAACGCTTGACTTCAGCCATATGGCGACTTCTTAGATTTCCGATTTCAGGGCGCTATCCATCGGTTCAACGCCTGGCTTTACATTTAGAGGACTCTCAGACCATATACTTTCAGGATGAGGCAGGATTACGCAGGCAACTCGAGAGTGGGAGAGCTGAAAGAACAACCCTGACGGAATTCTTGCGGCATTGTCGTGAGAACACTAAACTCCCCTATGCTGACGGAACAATTCGAAGGCTCAAATACCAAGAAATCACGCGACACTTCACCTGGGACAAAAAAGCAAGGAGACTAAAACCTCGAGCCAATAAGTCAATCGCAATCGACCGAGTGTATTTTGCGAACATCAAGAGGGGTGATGTATACTATCTAAGGCTATTATTATCAAACATCAGCGGACCTAAATCATTTCAGGACCTCCGCACTGTCGATGGAATTATCTACAGCACGTTTCGAGAAGCCGCGGATCAGCTTGGTCTGTTGCTGTCTGACCGTCACTATCATAATAGTCTTACCAACGCTGCCACAGGTACTATACTAGTATCAGTATCTTGCAGTATAGTATCTTTTTTGAAAGTATAGTATCCAGATACTTAATATCGGAAACCAGATACTATACTCCCAGGTGCTGAAAGACAGTATCTTAAAATTGGATACTAGTATCTGATACTCTTCCAAATGTAGATACTAAAGATACTTGGTATCTGCTCAAGATACTATTGGGTATCTGCAGATACCTGAGGATACCCGCGAGTATCTGAAGTATCCACAGGAGATACTATACTGGACCCTGAGGTTTTTAGGTATCCTGGTTTTGGATACTGTATCCAGTATAGTATCTTTTTAGGATACTATACTGATACCTTTTTTTTGCAGTATTGCAAAGGAGATACTATACTTGGTATCCCCAATACTATACTAGTATAGTAACTGTGGCAGCGTTGGTCTTACTGAGGCAGCAGTGTGGCAGACGGGCAGTCAATTGCGCCGTATGTTTGCAATTATTTTGGTCCATAGCTCGCCAGCCGATCCTAAAAAACTATGGGCAGACCACATCAACAATTTGTCTGACGATTGTGAGTATCAGATCAGGCAACTAAATTCGAGCATCAAGCCAACAGCTGAGCAAATTACGAACTACCACTACACCAAATGTAATCTTTACCGGGCGGTAAAGAAAACTACTGACATAGAAAAGTCCTGAGGCAACAGGAAGAGAGCTAAAAATCTGAAAAAATATGCACCTTGTTCCTAGATGTTGGGGCGTCATGATGAGTATTTTTTTGTATTTTACACGCAGATATTGGTTTATGTACTAACAATAAACGCTGAAAATCATCAAAAACTCACATGTAACAATACCTGAAATTTGGGTCATGAGTATGAAGACAATATTTTGTGGTCTGAAAACTTCAATAACTTTTGCAATTCTGCTCCAAGTAACTCGATTTTTGGTTCATTCAAAAGCTGAACTAATCTCCTTCACACTTCATAATGTTAGTAAGGTGCTATCTAGTCATTTAAACACTCTACATATGTTCAAACAGTTCTGCATGAATATCTCTGTAGGATCTTTTTGAGACCAGCTACAGATGTGATGTCTGAATGAAAAATGTAGAGGAAAGGCTCACCTTTTTAATGCACTTCAAATCGAGTGATTTGATTCAGAACTGCAAAAGTTATTGATGTTTGAAGATTTCAAAATCCTGTCTTCAAAATCAAGGGCCAAATTTCAGGTATTGTTACAGGTGGGTTTTTGATGATTCTCAGCCTTTATTGTTAGTACATTAACCAATGTCCGTGTGTAAAATACAAAAAAATACTCATCATGACGCTCCAACATCTAGGAACAAGGTGCATATTTTTTCAGATTTTTAGCTCTCTTCCTGTTGCCTCAGGACTTTTCTATGTCAGTAGTTTTCTTTACCGCCAGGTAAAGATTACATTTTGTGTAGTGTACGGGTTGCGTGAACTCAAAAAAATTCTTCTCTCGATGGAATCAAACCTTGGTTCCGTGGGTTTAGACCCAGTAAACGAAAGATTGACATGTGATTTGGAGCTTCCTGGAGTTGCTACAACTAGCCGGAATCGACAAATTGATCCCGTCGAGAGCGAGCGTAAGTTTGAAGCAATGTTGCAACTCTTGACTCTAGAACAACGGTCTGTCATTGGACCAATCGTCGATGCCCTGAAGAGCAATGCGCCTTACCTTGCGTTTCTGGACGGTCCTGGGGGTACTGGCAAGACGTTCGTTCTGAACTGCATCTTGCACTACTGCAATGCGCACGATTTTAAATTTCAGGCGGTTTCTGCAGCTGGTATTGCTTCACTCTTATTATTTTATAAAAGGTAGGACAGCACACAGCGCATTCAAGATTCCAATCACGGTGGATGCGGAGTCCGTCTGCGCGGTATCTTCGAGGGACAGGGCTGGGCGTAGCATGAGGGAAGCAAGATTCATCGTATGGGATGAGGTGGCAATGCAGCATAAGCACGCAATTGAATGCGTCGATCGGACGATTCGTGATTTGACTGGAATCGACTTACCCTTTGGAGGAAAAGTTGTTTTATTTGCCGGCGACTTTCGACAAACGCTCCCTATTGTAAGACGATCAAATCTTATGCAACAAGCAGCGGCGAGTCTCAAAGCGTCTTATCTCTGGAATCACATTGAACGATTCGCATTGACTTTGAACATTCGCCTCGGTGGAACACTCTCTCGCCCAGACCCTGCCAACACAAACTTTGCTGCCTGGTTATTACGATTGGGGTCCGGAGAGCTCCAACAAGATTACACTGCAAGTGTTCCTTTGATGTTTTGCAACGTGTCTGTCATTCAACCACCATCGGTTTTTAATCCTGAGCTTGTGAGCACCGAGTACAATGGAGCCATAGACCTGATTGAGGCTCGGGACTGGAATAATTTAACGGAGCTATACTCAAGTTGTTGCGTAATAACGCCGGTGAACGAAACAATGTCAATGATCAATAATCATGTTATGGAATCTTTGCCTACGGAATATCACGTATCGACGGCGCGAGATGACATGGATGAAGCGTTTTGTGACCCGGTTTCGGTCGATGTGCTCAACAGTTTCAACTTTCCTGGATTCCCATCATACACGATGAACCTGAAAGTAGGAGCATCAGTGATGGTGTTAAGGAACCTTCAACTGGCAGAGGGACTCTGCAATGGTACCCGTCTGCTCATCACTGACTATCAAGAGCACGCTTTGCAATGCTGAATCTTGACCAGCGAATTGAAAGGGACATCAATCAGCTTACCAAAAATTCGGCTACATCACGAAGGCAACGAAAACTGCCCCATTCCGTTTTATCGTTATCAATTCCCTGTGGTTCCTGCTTTCTGCATGACAATAAATAAAAGTCAGGGGCAGAGTTTGGAAAGGGTGACAGTTCTTCTACCAAACCCAGTATTTGCTCATGGGCAGTTATATGTCGCTCTTTCGCGGTGCACGTCGGCTGCCAACGTGCATGTTTGCATTGTTTCAAATGAAGATATTTTGACTACACAAAACATTGTGTTTCACCCGGTTCTTCAAAATTAGATATTGTTCATGGTGTCAGATGAGATTCAAGCTTGATGTACTGACAACGTGGGACAATATGAATCTTGCCTTTTGTGATCTTCTAAAAAGTTGCTTTGTGAGCGGACAAATTTACGCGTACACATTTCAAGACTTGTCAGACTTTGGATGAGATGTTGAATTTGTAAACCCATGGTTCGCTGAAGTAAACCGTTGTTTACAAATTAATGTGTTTGTGGTAACTTATGATGTGTGTGCGTTGATTTATGTTTCTTACGTTTTTGAGCGCAATGAGTCCTCGAATTAAAATGCTACCATTTTTGAAGCGCCAAGGGGATACAGATTGACCAAATTGAATTGGTCATGAACTTGGTTTGTTTGGTAATGTGCACACAATTTCAGTCATGTCTAGAACAGGATCTCTTTGATCTCGATTTTCCCCTCGGGCACCCTTCTGGTTTCGTCCTACAAAGACCCATTGCAGACATAAATTAACGGTGCAACGCTTGAGCTCAAATTCCCGATATATTGAACTTCAATGATCTCATTCGAGTTCGTCAAATAGACTGTCATTACACTTATCAAACTAATGTTATACTAAGACCCATGTTCTCTGCTTGCGAGCAGATCCGTGGGGAGGATAAAATGTTTGTGATCACGAGCACAAGAGCTCAGTGGTCAAAAAAGTAGGCCGACGATCTCGAATTGGTGGAGGTTGAAAAAACGGGTCGGGTCTACACTGTCTCACCCGAAGGCTCGGGCTTACCTGTTCATTTTTGTCATATGTATGTTCAAATTTTCACGGTCAAACAATACCTGCCACGTCTCCAGTGCCTTACTTTTCGCGCAATAGTTCCGCTCGACGCACAAAACAGCTGCGAAATCAATTCGCAACTGCTCAAGGATACTAATCAGGTAAGTTGGCTTCGCGGGGTAGGGATTTCGTCGATTGACCAGGCGAAACCGTAAAGAAATCGGGGGATTTTTTTACTGTCGATAACCTTTGACCATTGATAAGTTCGAGGAGGAGTTGAACAAGAATCGGGATTATGCGGAAAAATCGGGGATACTCAGTGAGCATTCTGTTGATTCAACTGAGGAAATGAACGATTACTGACTGTCTTTGCACCAATCAGTTCAATAAGCGTGGGGTGAGTCATAAGCGGGGAGTTATGCTTAAAAATTAATAACATTTCAAACTGACCGCTGGTGGAATGGGTTTGCGGTGGATCGGTGTGACTATGACTAATGATATCAAGGTTCCAACGCTCTGGAAAACTGGAGTCATCAATCTTCATCAATCGCACCTCGGCTCTATTTTGGTAAGTGGCTTTGTGACATAACATACCTATTTTCGCAATGTGGAGACAATGTAAAATGATTGCGTAACGGGAGTGGATTCATCATCACATTGAGGATGACTAACTCTGACAGACTCTTATAATTCTTGCACTGTTGATCGCAGACAACACCCGCGCCTACATACGCTTGAGGAAGGATCACAATTCGGGATTTGACCATCTCTCGTGCTTGCAAAACCAGTGCTCCCGCGCTCGGTTTGAGGGCTGTCTTTTCGGGTACGTTCACTAATTTTGTTACATATCCTACTCTGCCATCTTTGCCTGTGAGTGACTACGATGTGATGCCTGTGAAGTTTGTAGACTTTGGTAATACTAAGATTGGTTGTAAAAGTTTCAGCGCTCTGTTTTGTTTTGGCGTGTCTCTCAGCCTGGCATGAAGTACAAAGAGCTTGACAATGGGATCTCTGGGACTGAAACTCCCAACTTCGATGCTGGTGGGTAGCCGGTACCATGGGGAGCAAGGAAAGTGCTCAATTGCGAGCACGAGCTAAGAATATAAGCGAGTGAGTGTAAACTTTCATCTTGGTACTACTGTTACTATTGATTTGCCCAGATGTCGCGTGTCAGAAAATGGCAGATGTTTAAGGCTCCGACCCCAACATGAATATCTCAACCACAACTAGCCCAGTAACCCCAACGTGTTGGTTTTCTTTGCTTATAACTGGCATGTGGAGACGACGCTTAGCTAACCATTAATTCCATTGCTGAACTTCATAAAGCAGAAAAACATCATGGTTGGTAATGAGCTTCCAGTCGAAGTGATCGACTTAATTCTACATCATTTTATGCATGAATCTAAACAAGCGAGTACTACAGAGCGGGAGAACACTGTCGACAAACCGTTCTTAGATCGGTCGGCCATCGGCGAGTTACTTCAATTACGATTAATCAACAGCGCTTGGTCAGGTGCGGTTCTACAACGTGCGTATCAAGATGTGACTTTATCGGCACCCTCAATGATTGAATGCTTCAAAGAAACTTGGAAGCACTCTACGATCGTCTCGACTATGTCTTCAGTGCGAAGATTGTGCTTTGATAAATCAGAATATCCAAATTTAGAATTTCACCTAGATTTCGATGAGTTGAGAAGCAGCCGAAACGGAATTCATGACATTACAATAGTCAAAGAACGGGTAGATTTATTGTCGGTGAAAATGCAAGATGTAGAGGCGATCATCAAATTATGCAGTGACACTTTGACCGATTTAAAATTTGATTTTTACGGTTCAATTGGTTTCGCTCCGACTATGATAGAAGCTATCAAACAAGCTCAATACCTCGACAAATTAATCATTGCAGGGAGCCATTTTGCGATTGACGTCAACCACTCTAGGTCATTGAAGGATTTGCTCAACGTCACTACTCAGCTTCGATCGCTATCACTCAACTTTGCATACTTGAACCGGGTCGACTTGAACCCTGGATCGTTACCGCACTTAGAGCACCTGTTCATTAGATCTGACCGAAGCAATTTAGATGCGATCACTCATTTCTGCAAAGGTCATGGCAAGGGTGTGAAGTTTCTCGAGTATGTACCGATCGATGGTCACAAGCGACCCGATCCAGTTATCTTAGCTTTAAAAGACTCACTTGAATACCTATTCCTAAAAGGCATTCCTATTTCACTTCCAAGAGATACCTGTCATAAGGAATTTCCACGACTAAAAGTTATACGTTCTGTTGAAGCAAAATGCAAAGGCAGGAACATCGAATGGTTAAAATTGAAGTTGTTTGAGAACATGGAGGTTTTGATAACTTCTTATTTACGTTCAAAAGATTATTGGCGAACCGTGTTATCCACCCATACTATTAGTTCATTTGTAAAACCTGCCCGATTCAACCACGTTGTGTTCTTGACCTCTATGATGGTGGAAGATCAAGACTTGGTTGAAAACTTTAGGAAGCATGGGATTCAATGTCACTTCAAATATCAATGGACGTATCAAGATATTTCTGTAAGTCGTTCAATTGCAAAGTCTTGAAATCATATCATGATCTAATCTGAGTGCTTCGTTCGTGACAAACCATAGGAAGAATTGTCAAGAGGCGCACAGTGAATTCAAGGTATCAATGACAGAGCATTATTGATGGATATGGTATGTATATGTTTGGAGCAATATTGACTGGAGCAAACGTAGAACTGATGATGATCTTGACTACAGGGAACAATCATCTTCAAAGGTTTCTTGGGTCATTCAGCGAGTAAATTTATAAATGTGGTAGATCTTTGCTTGGTGTGATCGTAAGGCACAGAAAGTCTGGTGTTACTATTTTAATGTCTTTTTAATAGATTCGAAATTCGTAGGTCTACATAATTTGTTTGTTTGGATCAGGGTCAGGTGAATATCACGATTTGAGGTTGAATATTCACGTGCGAAAAGTTTAGATCTTGCCATGTGGTTTGAGCAAGGAGTGGTGAGATACCTACTTCACCATGTTGTATGAAACAGACCGTAAGGGAGGGGAGTGCGCGAGTGAAAAACTTGGGAGCAGATGTCTCGTGAGAGTTGCAACGCTGATGGTGTGATTGGTTTTCATTGTGTAAGGGAAAGGGTACTCAGTTCAGGGTGAGAGAGTAAGGTCGGTAGTTAAGTTGAAAACGGAGAGAAAACAGCTTGGGTCTAAAATCGTGAGGTGCTACTATGGTAACCTGATGAAGGAATGTAGACTTCGGGATTGACAACAGCAACACACACGCTGTAAGAGAAGTCAATGTAACACTGTAGGTTGAGGTTGATCGCTTTAAGGTATAGGAAGACTATGTCAGCTGGAGTAATGCCCAGGTGGCAAGTATATTGGGTAAGGAAATAAAACAGTATGGTAATGAAGATAAAGAGCAGTGTGGAGGGATGGAGTGTGTAATGATGTGCAAGAGTTTTGAGAACAGTGACAGATAAAGTTTTTTGAGGCGGCGCCCGCCGCGGAATATGCTAGTCAACCCTTTGAATTTGAATACCCACCACCGTATGAGCCAGGCCCAAATCCTCCATTTCCCACTTGGATGAAATTTCGGCCTTGAACTTAGCAATGTCGTTTCCAGTGATTGCAAGGTCATCGACATGTACATATACTGCCGTGAACAACTTCCCCACAGATCGGATGTAAATACAGTGGTCAATCTCACATTGATAGAAACCGATTTCAATGAGAAATCCTTTGACATCGTCTTGCCAGATTTTCGGAGATTGTTTGAATCCGTACAGTGATTTCTTCATTCTCCAGACTTTTCCAACGGTTGAGGCAGTACGGTATCCTTCGGGAATTTCAACATAAAGTTCTTCGTGTATGATACCATTTAGAAAGGCTGTTACTGCATCCATCTGATGGATTTCCCAACCATTGATTGATGCCAAAGCTACAAGCAAACACAAAGACCCAGGTTTCCCAGTCGGCGCAAAGGTTTCGCCATAATCTTGACCAGGTATTTGAGTATTACCCATCGCCACAAACCTAGCTTTGTATTTGATTTTACCATCCACCAACATTTTCCTCCTGAAAACCCACAGACCTCTGATTACATTTCAATCAGTTGGACGATCAACCAATATCCAAACCTCCTTGTCCCTCAATGAAGCAAACTCTTTATCACAGGCAGCCTTCCACAAATCAGCGTCAGTTGAAGCCATAGCTCGCTTGTACAACTTAGGATCGGGAGTTGAATGAATATCAGCCAGATTGCACTCGGGAGGAAGGCACACGAAGAATGATTCAGTGATAAAGTCATCTTCAAATTCAGATCCTGACGAACACATTCCTCAAAGACTATCATGAATTTTCTTCGATGACCGGTTCGAACGTCGAGGAGCTTCCTGAACAGATTTTGTTGGCAGCACAGTCTCGGAAGTCACATTGGGAATGTTTTCGGGTGTTGGTAAGGGTTTAGTGGAAATGATATCTTCAAGATCTTCTTCCTCGTCGTCAAAGAAACGCACTTTGACCGAACCTCTGTCGGACTCAGCAGGCTGAGCAGGAAGAATAGTTGGAAGAGACTTGAAAGGAAACACATCCTCATTGAAAGTCGAGTGATGAGTAATATAAATATTTCTTGAAGACAAGTCGAAGATTTGATAGTTAAAATTGTCTTGCTCAAAACCCAACAATACACCCTCCAAGCTAACAGGCAAAAATTTGGATGAACGAAGTTCTTTTCGAATTAGACCAAAAGCTTGGCAACCGAAAACACGGAGATGATTTACAGATGGTTTACGGAAGTACCACATCTCAAAGGGAGTCTTACCGCCTTCCAGAGCAGCTGTTACACAACGGTTGGTGAGAAACACTGCGGTGCTACATGCAAAATACCAAAAGCGAACTGGTAGAGATGATTCCAACATCATTGATTGTGCTCTGGTGTTGACGATGCGCATGCTTCTTTCGGAGACACCGTTTTGCTCAGGAGCATGGCCAGAGGTTAAATGAAGTGTGATCCCAAGTTCCTTGAGCTTGGGACCAAGTAAATTGTTCAGAAATTCACTGCCGCTGTCCAGCGTAAATTGTTTCAACATACACCCCGTCTGCCTTTCTGCGACAGCAATGTAAGACATAAACACATCATACACCTCTTCTTTGGTCTTATCCTTGAGTGGATAAATATGCCGAAAAGCTGAGTAATCGTCACAAAACAAGATAAAATATTTTTCATTGTTGACACCTGTTGTTCTGATTATCCCACTTAAATCGACATGAACATTTTCTAAAAATACACGAGCACAAGGTCTAGTTTTATTATGTGGTAGTTTTGTATTTTTGGACAAAGCACATATATCACAAGCAAGATCTTCCTCAAGATACTCAAAGTCCTCCACACTATCAAGCCGTGCCATCATCTTTAAGTATTTGTTGCTGACATGGCCCAAGCGACAATGTTGAAGTGAAGCAGTGATTTCAGTTACATTTGCTGATGGTGACGTTGACGAAGAGTTTAGACCACTCACAGGTTCGAGTAGAATAAACATGAGATTATTGTCGGAGATGAATCCATTGAAAATAGCGAGACCATTAAGAACTAAGGAGAAATTCGTGCTATCATGGAACAATTCTCTCACCCCCTGTTTCTTCAACAAAGCTCCAGCGATGAGATTACGAGAGAGTTCAGGAACGTAGAGGCTGTTCTTGAGCTCAAAAGGTGTTTCATCACCAGCCAATAACTTCGCCACTCCACGGCTATGCACAGCTAGAGACATATCACCACCGGCTAATTTGAGTCGTTTGCTGGCGTCGTCGATCTTCATGAGGGTGGAAAGATCAAAGAATTTCTTGTCTTTAAACATATGGTGAGTTGCACCTGTGTCATGGAGGGCCCAATCTCTAGAGGATGAAAGAGCAGCAGAGACCGAAGCACTAATGTCAGGGTCTTCTTCGAATTCGGAAGGTGAAGCTGACACTTGAGACATTTGAGAGATTTCAGGATCTTTTGGTTCTTCGTCGACGAATTCAACGTTCAGTGAGAGAAACGCCATGCTAGCCGATGCGTTGTTGACACTAGCATCAAAAACTTTCTTAACACCTTTCACAGAGGATGAAGAAGTAGGTTGAGAAGAAGAAGGACCAGGGCTACTACCCCCGGATTTCCCTCGAATTTTAGCCAGGAAAGCCAGTCGTTTGTCGGCATTCTCGGGTTTGGACCAACAGTTCTTAGCAAGATGAGGTCCAACACACTCGTCGGGACTACACTCGCCAGAAACCTTCTTAGCAGGCCGAACTGAAACCGCGTTGACTTCTCTGATTGCTGCACAAGTCCAGCCGTGCCTTTCTTCATACTTGCGAAGATACGAGCCAACTCCCTCACGAGTCAAGGGAACGACCGTATTGTTGTTGTATTCTTTCGTTTCGATCGAAAGAGACGGGATAGCACCCATAAGCATTCTGGCAGATTGAATATCGGAAAGTTCGCCCTTTAGACGATAGAATTCCCGAATTAGGTTCTCAAACTTGTCGACGAAGGAAGTGAGTGAGTCAGTTTTAGCAATTTGACACGAATAGAGAGCTTTGGTGACTGCTTCTAATTTATCTTCGGAAATACGATTATGATAGCTTTTGAGAAAAGTCCAACATTGATAAGGATCATAAATGATTTCGCACACATCTTCAGGGTCTGTAAGATGGTTGCGAGTTCTGACTTTGTTCACAGAATCTAATCTATTGAGGATGTATGTAGTTAGATTGAAACATGTCTTCTCGTGCTCTTCATCAGACAGTGAAGCCTTTCGAAAGCCTTTGATCTTGACGTAATGATGAAGTTCCAGAGACCGAAATACTTCCATCAATGATTGGCTCCATTCAATGTAGTTTTCGTCTGTCAAATCGTCCGAGACCTTGTATTTGCTTAGAGCATTCGTCATGATTTGAGAGTACTTTTGGATTTGATCACCAAACACTCTGGACTCGACATTATCGGCCATAGTGGTCAACACAGGAGCCTTTGGGTTCGGAGGTTTTGAAGGAGAGTCTGAAGACACGGGATCTGGTGATCCCTGGCGAGCCGTTCTCAAAGAATCGGTAGAATGTGAAGAACTTGAGCCTTTGGTAACTGTAGAGTTGTCCAGAGAATTGTCGTCAAGTTGATCGGCGAAAGATGAACTCATACAAGTAATTGGGTTGAAGAGATCGTATGCACTCTCGCTACCATATAAAGTTCTCGACAAAGATGCTGTTCTCGAGATTCCAATGAATCTTGAGTAGACTAAATGCTAGAAAACGCGTATAGTATAAAAAGGACACCTGGAGGAACAGGTTCCGCGTAAGACTATAGCTTGACTGCTAGTCTACGACGAGAACAAGAAACACTAACCTGGAGGAACAGGTTCTGCGTAAGACTATAGCTTGACCGCTAGTCTACGACGAGAACAAGAAACACTAACCTGCGAGCTCAAAGTAAATCGTGAAGAGCACGCGTAGAGATGATTAGAACAGATTATAAATGAACAGTTTGATTCTTTTCGACACGCTACTAACCTGGAGGAACAGGTTCCGCGTAAGACTATAGCTTGACCGCTAGTCTACGACGAGAACAAGAAACACTAACCTAACAACACAAACACAACAATAAATAAAAGAGAAAAGTGTGATCAGAGAAAAGAGTTAAAATGAACAAAGTGAATCAGAAGAAAGATCACTACCTGCGAGCTCAAAGTAAATCGTGAAGAGCACGCGTAGAGATGATTAGAACAGATTATAAATGAACAGTTCTAAGTTAAAAGTAATGTATCAGTGATCATAAAGTGAAACAAATTGATGATTATTGAAAAACTCACTGATTCTTTTCGACACGAAAAGAAGCAGAAAAGAGAGGAAACAAAAACACAAAAAGAAAATAGATGACCCAAATGATTCCTCCATTTACCCCTGGGTTCAGTTTACCTACATACCCCTTTGTTCAACCAATCAATTTTACACTAACGCACAACACAACATTCCTTCTAGCCTAACCGAATACAACCTCCACTCTAACCTCCTCAATTTCCACATAAGGGAAAATGATCTTTGACTCACATACCAAGATAACATCTAATATCGTAACAGAGGGGTTGTCCTCCTCCTTGTTCAAGATCATGACAATCAAAAGTTGCACAAGCAAAAGTGGTACAGGGTTAGGGTTAATCTTACTTTGAATTACATAAAACACCAAGATTGAGGTCAAAAACCATAACATTTGAAAATCAAAAATTCAATCAATGTTGCATTTGGATTGATTGATTTGCCTTAAAATTGATCATGAGTCAGTGAAGACTTAGAAGAATGAAAGGCAAGGAAAAATATGTTCTTTAAATATAAAATTTGAGCATTCAATTCAGATTCAGAAAGAATATCAATGGGGAGCTTGATTTTGATTGGGAAAAAAGGTACTTACAATCAAGTAAAAGGATTAATTTTGATTCAGTGAGCAAATTGATTTGAATCGAGCAAAGATTGTGACTTTGTTTGAGACAGAAGATTGGTTTGGATCCTGTTAAGGAGGAATGCGGCTAGGACTCTGATTCTTAGTCAATGTTTGACATTTTGATGATAAGGAGAATGACGAAGTCAAAGGGAGATACATACAGGATGTGCATTGGATCCATCAATAAGAAGATTTGGGTGAGGCACATACATATGTAGGTGTGGATTGACTTGCAAAGTTGGATTGGCAGATGGGGTGGAAACAGGCAAAGCAGCCATTGGATGACTGGGAATTTGAATGAAGGGAACCACAAACAAACCTTGAGATGGTTTCTGACACATGTGCAAAACTTGGAAATTGTACTAACGGTGGATTTTGTCCAGTTTTGTTTGAATTGCTGGTTTGCCTTTGATATGAATGAATGATCAAGAGTTGATTGGAAATGGGGTTTTGAAACCTACGGGGGTTTATCAAAGTTGTACTGCTCAAGTTTAATAAGATCTACCCAAGGATGCTATTGCAAGTGAAAGAACCATATGGGCACCACATTTGCCATACCCCAAAGTCTGTTGTGCAGATGAAAAATAGCAAGATCCTTATTGTTCTTGACAAATTGTAATGTATTTGACTCAGTCTCACCTCGTTATGGGAACCCCATGAATTGGATCAAGCTGCTAGGCAATGAAGGATGCTCAACTTTATCAATCTTTCAATTTGTACCTTGATTCTCAGCCTGAGCCCCGGAATGGACACCCCAAGGGTTCCCTGAGCCCCAAACCCTCGTGGTGCAAGTTTGGTCAGCTTTTTTGGGACCCCAGTAAATCGCGGGCCCCGTAGGGTTTGGGGGCGGGGTGGCCTAGTTCTCCAGCCCCCGATCTTATCCGTGGGGACCCCTGGCTTCCCGCGGGTTTGAGGCAGTCGGGATAGGGGTCGGGGGGCTTTCTGGAAGCCGGGTTTCAATCGGTTTTTTTTTTTTTTTTTTTTTTTTTTTTTTTTTTAAAGTGCTTTTTGGCTAATTGCATATAACACTATCTAAACAATACAATGGAAAATGACTAGTACACCTAGAAAAAACGGCCATCTAATTGAGAACAAGAAAGATCATTGACTTTTGGGCTTGAGAGAAAATTTATATGAATCAAAGCTGTTATAGCTATTAAACCCTCTTTTTTTCAAACGGCTTTTTTTTTTTTTTAAAGGAAAAAAGAACCCATCTTTAGGCATTTGGCCCACCCGAAGGAAAACGATGGGCCTCCTCCATCTCTTTAATGAGATGTTGGAGTCATTAGACTCAAGAAACTTCTTGCGTACTCCTTGAGCAGGAAAGCTGGCCAAGTTGGTGTTTAGAGCTAGAATAGACCCCTCGATTAATGCCTCGCCAGCCTTTGATCCTAGACGTTGCTTGGAGGCTGGCGAACCTAAAAAGGATTGAGCAAAATCGGATACGTAACAAACTTGTTTTTAGAGTCAACTATGACTATTGAAAAATGTCTCGAAAACCTTTGGGTCCAAGACGGTACTTGGAGGTTGACGAACCCTTAAAGGGATTGAACATGATTCGGTTACGTATAGGCATCATTTGATTGGTAGGCGATGTACATCTCGAAGTCCTATGTATCCAGGGCGGCACCTGGAGGACTCCGAACCCTTAAAGGGATTGAACGTAAATCTTGGTAAAAAGCGTTTTTGTTTAGGGAGATTCTATTTTCTACACCCTAGGTCTTTTCGATATTCTGTCTCGTGGCCGCCTTCTTGGGTTTTTTGTCCTGTGTATAGGAATGAAAATGAATAAAGCGATTTGTTTGGAGAATGAAATCAGCTAGAAACGGGAAAACTTTCGGGGCGTCAAGTATTTTACTGGCATTGTTCCAGTTCACTTTGATCCCCTCTTCCTTCAAACGGTTCCTGAATTGTTTGCGTGCTCTCTTGTAGCGGCTGCAATATAAAAGGAAATGTTCAGTAGATTCTTTCAATTTACAATGTGGGCAGAGAGGGGAGTCAGAAATTTTCCTCTTGAATAGATGATCATTTAGGGGGCTGTGTCTTGCTCGCAGCTGAAAGACTGCTGCAGCCCCACCTTTTTCCATACCCATTAAGCTTTTTGAGATCTCTTTGGCTTTGGTCCTAAACTTGTTCTTGCCTGGGATCAACGTCACATTTTTAAGATTAAATTGTTCATTTGCACGTTTCCTGATGCTGCCTAGGCTTGATGGGATCGAAATGGCGTTCGCGCTGTTCTCTGCGGCCTTCTTCGCGAACTCGTCTGCTTTTTCGTTCAACTCAATATCTACATGTCCTGGAGTCCAATAAAGGCGAATCTTGGGGTTAGTGGGTAAGCGTCTCAGGTTAGTTCGTATCTTGATTACAAGGTGTTGCCCCGAACTTTGTCTCGGCGTGTTGTGAATCAGTCTCAAAACTCCTTGATTATCACTGAAGATGGCGAGGTCGCTCAGCGCTGGACCTCGACGTCTGAGAAGTTTGTTGGCCAGCTCAGTGGCTTGTACTATACCTAAAAGCTCCGCTTCATGGTTCGAGAAATTTTCCTCGAATTTGATGGAGAGAGTTTTGTGTGTCGATTTGGTGACTGCTGCAGCTCCTCCTCCTTCTTCACTTACCGATCCATCAGTGAAAATGATTAATGAGTTTCTCTGCTCCTCTTCTTCTACTTGTTTAGGCACCAATTCTTTGATTTCATCCTTTGATTTGTCTAAGTTGAAGAGTTGTCCTAGGTTCCTTGTCCACGGGACCAGCGAGTGAGCGAAGATAGTTTCTACTTTCTCTTTTGCCAAACTCTGGAAACTCCGAAAATCTAAGGTGTCTCGTACCGGACCTTTGTGCTTGAGCGCATCTCGAGTAAGTTTGTGTTTAATGAATTTCTGCGTTGGATGATCGTCTGGGGCTGATAGTCTTTTCGCCATAAAGGTGTGGTGTCTTTTCGTTGCAATGAGTGTAAACGGCGTGAAGTATGCATCGTGGTTCAGCATATCTATCGAGGTGCCTTTGAAGGCTCCTAGCACAATCCTAAGAGCTGCGTTCTGTAATTGGGTTAGGATTTTGGACGCTTTGCCTTCAGTCTTACCTGTTAGCCATACTACACTCCCATAGAGGATTCTAGGGAGGAGGATGGCCATAATAAGTTTTCTCGTCTCTCTGGGCGAGAGGCCAGAGTAGCACTTGTTCAATCGTTGGAGTTGGTGGATTGTGAATTCGCCTACCTTTTTGACATGTTTGAGGTGATGATTGAAGAGTAGTTTGGAATCAAACCATACTCCTAACCATTTCACCGCTTGACTCGGTTGCAGAGAGGCTTGTCCAAATTGAAAGATCGGTGACTCCTTAATGCGTTTGTTAGTGAAATGGATGAGCTGGGCCTTCTTTTTATCGAAGATCGCTCCGTGTTTGGAGGCCCACTGTAGTGACCGCTCGGCTTCTGTTCGAAGCTTGGAATAGTTTGTTTCTAGAGTTTTGGAAGAAACCACATGTACTACATTGTCAATAAAACCGATTGAGAGAGTTTGGGAAGCTGGATCTAAGCTTTTCGGTCCTAGGAGGGAGGAGTTGTACAAGATGTACAGGATTACAGACAGAGGGGAGCCTTGAGGAAGCCCATTTTCGATGTTGAATCTCTCAGAGAGGAAATCTTGAAGCCGAAGATTAGTCGAGCGTTCAGAAAGGAAACCTTGGACTAGGCGAATTAGATAGTTAGGACATTCTTGTCTGTTGAGGGTATGGATGAGTCGTTCTCTATGTACTGAAGGGTATGCAGACTTGACATCTAAAAACAGAGCTGTCACAATCTCGTCCTTCCGCCATCTTTCCTTGATCCAAGAGGTAAGGACTAGTAAGGCGTCGTCTGTAGATCTTTGTCTTTGGCCACCCATATGGCCATCAGCCAATTTGTTTCGTGTCTCGGCCCAGAAAGTAATTCTGCTGGTAATCACCTTTTCAAGGATCTTACCCAGACAACTTAGGAGGGCGATCGGCCGGTATGAGTTTGGTTCGGAGTAGGAGTCTTTGCCGTTTTTCCGAATGATAATCGTGACCGCTGATCTCCAGGCGTTGGGGAAATAACCAAGCTGAAAGCATGAGTTGAAGATTTTGCATAGTTCTTCCTCTATTGCCGGTAATGCCAGTTTAAGTAGTTCGTTTGAGAGTTGATCTTCCCCTTTGGCTTTACGATTCGGGAGGTGATTGATTATTCTGTTTAGTTCATCCGGGTGGAGAGTTGGGAAGGCGAGTACACTTCGTTGTTCTTGAAGCGGCGGTTCCTGAGGTATGTCCGAGAGGTCTGCTTCAATGTGAGCGACTGAGGTCCCGTAATAGAGGAGTTGAGCTTGTTCGTCCTTTCTCGTGGCGATAGATCCGTCCGCTTTCTTAAGTGGGGTGATTTCTCCCGTTGATTTGGGTTTGACATATCTGAAGGCTTTGAAGGAGTCGTTACCTGAGCAGTTGGCTAGGAAAGACTTCCAGTGGCGGGTCTTTGTTAGAACTACTTGTTCCTTGAAAAATTTCTGCCAGTCGACATAACACTGTTTTGCTTCCGGGAGATGTGAGCGAAGCCACCACCTTCTGGCTCGGTTTCGATTTTTGAGGATCGGGTTCAAGAGTTCTTTGTCCCACCAGCTTTTGTACTTGTTGATAACGGTTTTGACTTTCTTACCTTGGCTATGGGCCGCAGTTAAGATAGTGTCAGATAGGGTTGATATAGCTGTGTTGATGTCATCCTGGGTGTTGTAAGCTGGTGGGCGCAGATTGAGTTCAGTTGTTAGTTTGCTGTGGAAAAGTGAGATGTCAATGTCAGTAATTTTTAGGGAAATGTGTGACTCCACTGGGGGAATGAAGGAAAAGTCTAGGAAAGTTTCTAATGGAAAATGATCGGAGGCTAGAGCAGTGGTTAGTACTTTACAGCTCAAAACCTTCTCTGTGAGGTTCCAACTAGCCCAGATGAGGTCAATGGCTGTGGATTGGGTCCCTGCCGAGAATCGGGTAGGGACTCCTTTCGGCGAGATGAGTTTGAAACCCTTTGAGCTGAGCAATTGGAGCAATCTCTTTGCCTGAGCGTTTGTAGCGGTGTAGTCCGGAGGGTTCCAAAGTTGGTGGTGTAAGTTGGAATCAGTCGTGATGGCAGTGGGAACTTGGCGCTTGTGGTGTTTATTCAACCAATTGCCTAAGAAGAGCAACCCCCGATGCGACCCAGGCGGGTTGTACCACGATATAACGCGCAGTTTCTTCTGACTAGGCGATCCATCTCTAATGACCACACCTAATATGATGTCCGATAAGCTGGGTAGGATTGTGAATTGCGTCGTTGGTATGAGTTTTGATATATAGATACAAACTCTTGGTCTGTCTGACCAAGCTGTAGGATGGTAATCGTAGGCTGATATACAATGCCAGGCTTCGTGATGAGGGAAAGTTAACGAGTGACTGTTGAACCAAGGTTCTTGAAGAGAAAGGATAGAGTATTGGGTGTACGTAAGAGCTTCGTGGGTGTGTTGCATAGAGTTATGACAATTGAAGTGTAAGATAGAAAGTTTATTAAGGGATAATGGTACGTCTGAATTTGAGTCGATTTGGTCTAGATGTTCATCTTCGACTACTGAATCCTGTGGGGATGTTGGTCTGTTGGAGATTTGATGATTGTACCTAAGACTCATTGGTCATAGATTGGTGGCTGATCTTGAATCGTGTGTTGCGTAGCGGGCAGTTTAGACTTTTAGGTGAGTGGTTGTATTTACTGTTGAAGCGGTTGAGTCTGTCAGTCGTTTTGAGGCTGTCAAAGTTATAGCACCGAGCGCAGACTTGATCAGAGTCGTTATTAGCGCATTCTAGTGAGCTGTGCGGGTCTCCACATTTGGCGCAGTTCGGTTGGTTAGTGCAGGATGTGTGAGTGTGATATAAGTCTAAGCAATTGAAGCACATCGTTGGTCCTTGCTCATAATGCTTGCTCTTGATTCTGTAACAATCTACGTAAAGGCCTCCTCTTTCAACTTTATGAGCTAGCTCTTTGTTTAAGAAGTTGACCACGATCGTACCGTGGTTCTTTTTAGTGTCGGCCGGGTCTTTGATCCATCTCGCTGAGTGAACGTCTTCTATCGGGATGTTGTTTTCTAAAGCAAGTTTTTTCAGAAAATCTTCGTCGTTGACGTCGATCTCGGCTGGGACAAAATTGAAAAGAATCGGGTACCTGGCTTGAGATGTTTCAAAATCCTTGTGAGCCATCTTGGTCCATACGTGTTTGTTTTCCAAAAGCCAGTTCTTCATGAGCCGATTGTCCATATTCATTAAAATGTCTCCTGAATTAAGGATAATGGCACCTCTAATTCTCACCGGAGTGTCGTTTACTTTAGCGTCTAGTTCGGTCAAAGTCGTGTTGATGCTCCGTACTATCTCTGACCTCTTCATGCCTTTGAAAGGTTCTAGACCCGGGGTTTTGTGAATGATCAAGGTGGCCGCTTTAAAGTCGTTGATGTCTGCGTTTTTCGGAGGAGGTTTGGGGCCTGTAGGTTGCGTTCGTTTCGGGTATGGGTTAGTCCAAGCATGAGCTCTGGTTGCTGGTTGATTGGGCGTTGGCGTGTGTGATACTTGGCGCTGAAGAATCGTGCGTGAGGTTTTCTCTGATTCCTTGACTCTATCGGCTTCCAATTTATCTATCTTTTCATTAAGCTTGTTGATTGTTTCCATGAACATTGATAGCATCTGAATCACTGTTCGTAAAAGTGCGTCCGTTGTACCTGAGTTGTTGCTGGCTAATGACGTGAGTACATCCTCCATGGCGTTAGGATCCATTGGACCTTTATTCGGCCTCGGGTTTTTCGGGTGAGGGGATGGATTGTCCTCGTCTGTGCCCGGCGGGCGTTTTGACGGCATCTTGAGGTTAACAAGGATAAGTTTTCCCAAAAAAAAATCCTGACCCTGTGTAAAGTGATTGGTGATGATGATGGATGGGCCGGTCTACATTCAATCGGTTTGGGTTGGGCTCGCGGTGAGGGTAGGCCATTACCCGCGTTTTTTGGGTCGGGGCTCAGGCTGACCTGAGTTGATTCATCCTGATCACCCAGTTCTCACTCTATCAAGTTCAACTCAACCCACACCCATTTTCACTTCACAAAAAGTATCAAGGTACTCAAGAAATTTATTCATATGAGCCACCTGCACTACCCACAAGCTGTATCAAAGTCGAATATCTGAGGTGTACTTGACAAAGTGTCAAGTGATGAGAGATTGATGAGATTGATGACTAATCTGTTTTGGTACTTCATAAACCACTTTGGATCGGTTTGTCATTTTGGATTTCCTATTTGACTTGACTTTGACTTCGAACCTTCCAAGTCGCTTCCTTGAAAAAGATATCTTCCATTATCTTGCATTCCAAAATGAAGACTTTGATCCTAATCAACTGGCTATCCTTCGTGACCATCACACTGATAATCGAGAAAACAGGTATCAAAACAATCTCTTTGTGGTTATATGTATCATATCACATCATCATCAAACTGATTCCAATTTGTTATTTTCGAATCAGAATCACATGGACCACCATTAACAGGACCAGAATTAGATCGATATCTATCATCGCAAAAATCTTTAGACCATTGTTTACCAATCATCTCAGAATACATTCAATATCGTCAATCAACTTGGTCAATCGATCAAATTCCTGAATCTCAACAAATCTCTTTCGATCCATTCTCTCTTTCTACTTCTTACCACCAACTACATCCTCCAAACATACGTAATCAATCTTGTGTTCTTTGTTAAGCCTCTTTTACTTTCTTTTTTTCTATGGATTGGAAACTTATTTTTTGGGGGGTTTGATTATTTTAGCTCCCGTGGTGACTTCTGGTCCTTATTATCATCTGTCTGGTCATCCGATTCGACAAAATTTAGCAGAATGGCAAGAGGGATTACTATTTGTAAGATCAACTCTTATACTACCTCAATTCTAAATTCTGGATCCCAAATCTAACCCAACCCTTCAAATGACATGTATAGATGATGGATATAGGTGTAATAGACGTAGAAACATGTGAACCAATCCCAAACGCATTGGTCGATATCTGGCACGCGAATGCTACGGGTTTTTATTCAGGTCATCCAGTTCGATCTCCAGACTTAATGGATGAATTACCACAAGTAGGAGGAAGACGTGCTGGGTTATTAACTGCTTATCCTTTAACTCTCGAGGATGAAACGTTTTTAAGAGCGGCTTGGCCTACCAATTCGAATGGAGTTTCCAGATTTACTTCGATCTTTCCTGGTTATTATACTGGCCGTGCTACTCGTTTGTTTTTTTCTCTTTCTTGACCTTTGTGAAGAATCGATCTTACATTTTTTTCTTTTTCGTTTCCGTCTAGATGTACATGCTAAAGTCCATCTGAACTGGACCGAACATCAAAACTCAACATCCACCACATTCTTCACATCCTCCGAATCTCAATACATAGGTCAATTCTTTTTTCCAGATGAAATTAATTTACAGGTGGATGGAATGTCACCTTATAGATTCAATCCAGTGAAAGATCGTACAAGAAATTGGAGAGATTCTTTATCAATCTTTAATGATTCTTTTCAAAATGAATTTGAACCAATTTTTGAAATTAAAAAGTTTGGAAATATTATAAATCAAGGCTTAGTTGGGTTTATGACCGTAGGTATCGATAGGAAAGCTAGCTTTGGTCATGCTTGGGCTGGTTGAAAAGCTTTCATTATCAACTTGGTTAGTGTTGTGGTGATTGTATTCGTTTTTTATGATCGTTATACTTGCTCGTTGTTATTTCGTTCATCTTTCTTTGTCTCGGCTCGTCTTTTTATACATTGTAATGTACTAGTCTATCATTATATTTTCAGAATTTGAAGATCGTTTATTTGTTCACTATGTACCTACATGCATACACGCACGTTGATTCTCATACAGCTGTGTATTTAAGAAATTTGTGCAATGATGGCATGCATTTTTTGATTTTTCCCCCGTAGTACCACGCGCAGATAAGGAATCCGGGATTGAGGATTTGCACAAGGAACAGTCTTGTTAACGCCGGATAAGAGCTGAAGGGGATTGATTCAAACAATGTTTCTTGTTCAGTTCTTACTGATTTTTTGAGTCTCATTGAGATTCACAAAGCCAAGACGGCAAAACCTGCTGAACTACAAATTATACATTTTCAAGATCAGAAGTCCTGTTTAGATCATGTTAGAGCATCAAGAATGTGATACAACCTGAGGCTGAGGTTGACGACTGACCAATTGTTCATGATTGGTGATGAGCAATTGGTCTTCAGGAAATCGACGTTGATAGAATGAGATTATAGATAGGAATGTGTGGAATTGTAACAGAGCATCCTTGAAACAGTTGATGCAACGTCACTCCTCAAGGATTGGTGGAGCATTGCTCTGGTGGAACCTAGGAGCTACAAGAGAGGAAGTTAAAGCTTGCGGGAGAAGGATGCCAGAAGCCTATAAGATCTATCTCAGAATACTTGAAGCAAGACAAATGAAGCAAAAAGTGAAGCTTCTGGAGGAGTTGAGGTTCTGAGGGTCAGAAGGTGTTGAGACTCAGGATACAGAACACTCCTAGTTTTTTGATAGAGGGAAGAATGAGGTTACTGACGTTAGTTGTCCATGAAGGAGACACAAATGGAAATGTATACTGAAGCATGAGATGGAAAATTTTAGAGGAAAATTTCTTTTTTCACATTATATTCACCGTGTCCTTGTGGCAGTTGCCCGACAACAAGCGCACACAGACTGCCTTTGAGGCACAAAGGCAACTTGTGTGCGCTTGTTGACAAGCAAACAACAAAAGGACATGGTGATTATTAGAAGTGGATCAACCTGAATATAAGAATTAAATTCAATAGGAAATAAAGTTTGGAGGATCAGCAGTGCAGATTTATATAGTTCAGTTTGAACTATAAAGTCTGGAGTGGTTTGAGGACCCTGGAATGCACCTATGGAGGTCAGTGGTGTAGATTCCGACCTTTTTGTAACAGATTTTCTGGGTACAAAATCACACTTCTCTTTTGCTATAGGAGCGCAAAAGAAACGCAAAAAGCAGAGCATTCATATGCACTAACTTTTAACCCTATAGCACCAATACTCCCCGAGATATTCAAGTGTAAAGCCCCAAAATAGCCAAATTCAAAGGTCGGAATTGGGCCTTGGGGGCCTAAAAAGGTTTTGTGCCTTTGCAATTTATGCCGCAGTAAGCCAATCTACAGGGGTCAGACCAAGCTCATCTGATAGCCCTATTCCATGCACATCTTTTGAAGTGGGCTTGTGGGAGAATGAGTGTTGTGTAGCGTAGAGCCTGAAAACTGAAAATCAGACTTTGTCACTACCCTCTGTAGGTGCATTACAGGGTCCTGTGGTTTGGCATCTGAATGGTGAGAACATGATGAATACAAAGTTTTCTCCCAAGAGGGATTTTGGTGGGGTTTTGACTTCTCAGGCTGACAGCTCTATCCTCCCGTGAGCTGAGGGGTTGAGAAGTCCACAACTTCTTAGGCACTGTCCTTGACCCAAAGGTTTGGTTTTAGATATGGTAGATAACCACATCCCAGATTATCTGGCCTCTGGGACCCACCCCAGTCCACACAGTTAGTCTACTGCTCCATGTTGGTTAATGGTCAGTATTCTAAAGTGGTAGGACAAGCTTAAGAAATGTGGTAGCTTCTTGAATCAAAAACCACAAACTGCTAACTTGTCAACCAGAGAGGTTTTGCAGAGCAAAACCTTCAAGGTTAACAAAGTAAGTAAGTACATAATTAAAACTTAATACATAAAAAAGAAATATTACAACTCTATCACTCGAGTTTCAAGAGTGTAAAAAGAATAAAACTCGAGTCACCAACTCTATAACCAAGGGTACAACTTAATTAACCCTTGGTAGAAGAAGGGTAGACAACGAGAGAGAAATTTTATCCTTAACCCAGGCCAGGGACTAAATAATGAAAGACCCTGACCAGGCCAAAAGACTACGAGAAAGGGTTTACATAGTTACTAAAACTACAAAACCCCAAACCAGGCCAACCTCAGGAGATAAGGGTTTCTTACATGACATCATACAATGTTAACCAAAGTTGGTATATAAAGAACCACGATTCTCACCAAATAAAGAGAACAATCCTTGTTCACTTTTACCCATCTTAGAAAAACCTCTTTACTTTTGAATTGATACTCGGTATTAGAAAATCCTTTTGCTATTGAATTTCTATTGCACGCTTCATTCTGCTCAAAAGCAACCATCTTTTTCTATCTTCTTTTTTTTACTAAAACTTCCAACTTAGAAAGCGTTAGAGATTGTTTGGCGTGGCCCATTCGACTAAAGACTTTCATCCGGAATCACCCCTTTTTGATTTAACAAATCAACGAGCACTGAAGTGCCACCTGAAGAATAGATAGTTACTTTTAACTATTTCTTTGGAAGACGCTCGAGAAGTTCAACATCTCGTCCAGTACCTGGCAGCGGTAATCATCCCGCACCACAGACATCTGTAGTCAACAACTATAGATTATCTTTAACTTACTAAGAATCGAAAACCACGTCTCTAAGATAAATATCAACAAATATTTTTAGAAACCTACATTTAGTAAGTCTCATTCAGACTAGTTTTACTACTCAAGTTATACTTAGTCTGACATAACTTAACTAAGTTCCTCTTGGATAAACAAGTAGTCAAGAGAGGGACTTAGACCTTATACCACCTCTTTGGCATATGAGCCAGAAAAGTTTGGCTGGAAATATTTATAATCCCCAATATCTTTGTAGCCTGTATACAAATATCTTCTGGACCAAAGAAAAGTCATCTGTGCCTGATCATCCTACACACACACACATCTTTTCAAATCCCCCCCTTGCCGCCAGGAAAGCCCTTAAAACCAGACTTGAAGAATCGGTTTTTGTGTAACATTTCAGTGTGTTTGGTGTGAGCTTTTGACAGGTTGTCGACTTTTGGCCTGATTTTTGTATTTTTTGCAAACTTCACACTTGCATTGCTCTGTGGGTTTTGAATCAAATTCAAAGCAGGCTACACATAGGTGTGTAGATTAAGCGGGCGCACAGCTCATTCATTTGGTCCCAAGGATATTTGTTTTCAGGATACAAAGATATGGAGTGTTGAAGAAGTCCCCAGCCAAAATTTTGCGGCTCATACGCCAAAGAGGTGGTATAAGGTATAAGTCCCTCTCTCAACTACTTGTTTGTCCAAGAGGGACTTAGTTAAGTTAGCTCAAACTGAGAGTTTTCATATGTAGAGTTTTACATATACATAGAATCCTGCGGATTGAGCACTTGACGTGCCCTTCAAGTAAAAATAGAAAATGGAGTACTTATTGCCTGCACATCATATTTTGATTTCAAAAACTTCCTGGAGTTCTTGAGGAAGGTGAGAGTGAGATATAGCAAATATGTATAGATAGATTGGAAGGGGATGTTCAAAAGGAGCTCCAGTTCAAATGGGCACAGGGGTTGATTGAGGCAAAATGTGAGTTTTTGAGTTTTTTAAAAACCTCTCAGCCAAACTTAATATTTGAACCCCCTGCTGACTCACCAGGCCCGGCCTAACTTAACTAAGTCCCTCCAGTCAGAAACTTTTTCCTTGCAAGCTTGGGTGTCTGGAGAAGGACAACATTATCTACCAGTCTTGGTGGGGCAGCATCAAACTTAACTAAGTCCTCTCTGACCTGTACTGGCCAGCTCAAAAGAGGGACTTGCGCCCAATGTCGAAAAGTTGGCATGAAGGTCATTGCGGCATTTTCCCAAAATCGACCTGCCTTACAAATTTTTTTTTTACCATTCTAACCTTTCCTGAGCCAAGAATGAAAAATGTGCGCCTTGCTCTTGGCTACAACCCAATGCTTTCAGAATCCTGATAGGTGGAATGGTTCTGCAAATAGCAAGGAAAGTTGGTGTTTCAAGTCTGCAACAAAATTCAAATTTCAGCCTCGGATCAGGCAAGATTACCTGATTTTTGGTTTCAAGCCGTGAAAAACTTATATAAATATGTACACAACCACTCACGCTATTGAGAAGCCAAGAGTACCAGGTTATAAAGAATTTCAAGAGGTACAATTTTTGTTTTGGCGTTAGGGAAATTTGAGAAGGTAAAAAAAAGTTTCATAAGGCAAGTAGATTTTGGGAAAATGCCTCAACAACCTTCATGCCAACTTTTCGACATTGGGTGCAAGTCCCTCTTTTGAGCTGGCCAGTACAGGTCAGAGAGGGACTTAGTTAAGTTTGGGGCAGCATGGGGTTCCAGATTCAAGTTTGTCTGGGAGGTTTTTTATAAACCACAAGAACTCCTTGTTCCTTTCAATCAATCACCTTGCCCATTGTCATCAGATCGTGTATTCAGCCTTCTCATATCTTGCTCCGAGATTTCTGGACAAAGGCATAAAGCTTTTCAAAGATGAAATTTGTTTGCAGGCAACGTCTGAATCTTTGAAACAAAATTTACAATTGACCCAATGAACACAACCCTTGTTCTCTTCTGGAAGGACTGAGACATGGCCATTGAACTTTGTTCAAAATACCAAGTTGTTCATTCCATTGATCTGAAGATTTTGCTCTCCTCAGAAATTGTGTAGCATCCAAACTACAAAAGACAAGTGTTGAATTTACCCGACCAGCCTTTTGGGCCCCTGCTTGCGCACCAAAAGGAGCTGATAAGTCGCAGATCCCTCTCCAGGGCACCGAGATTGCAAAGGTTAAAAGAGCCCTGGAGAATTTGGGACTTGGCATAAGTTAGAGGCCCGGCGGATAAGTCCCTCTCCAGACCCCCGAGCTCGCGAGGAAAAAGGGTCAGACTATGGAACTCAGTTAAACAGCGCGGTGGATTCTTTTGCTTGCTTGTGTTTTTGTCAAAGTGACCAAGCGGAGGAGATGGCACTGGCAGGCACACGCAAGTACGGCTGTCAACGCTTCATGAGGATAACAGTTGAAGGGAGTGTCCTCACCAACTTTGTCTTTGTCAGTTTTAATTTTGAACACAACTCTTTGTAAACTATTGAATCCAGTCCCAAGCAAACTACCTTGAATCTGACTTGAACTCGACCATACTAAATCAACTTGCTTGTTCTTGCGATAAATCTTGACAAATCAAGTCAAAATAAAGAACAACGCCAATCGGTCGACCCATCAAACCATCTCGTGAGTTTTAGCTTCAAAGAACGTAAAAAAACTTTGAAGTTGAAGTGGAGATTGACTTGTCTTTTGATTCGATGTATGAACAGATGATATGGATTTTGATCGCGACGACGAACCACAAAGTCAATCAAACCATCCTTGACTTCCCTCACAAGGCAAGTAAAATCACATTCCCTTTGAAAAACCCAAGCCCATAATCAAAATAATTGACAAAAATCGTGAACCGTAGTTTATGATCAACTCGATAACTCTGGAGTATTATTTCTTGGAAGGATTAGGGAACGAGTCAAACGTCAATGATACAAATTTCAACTGGGTCAACTTCAATTGGACCTTCAAACATTAAACCATTGACTCCTCAGACCACCATAAACCTGGTGCATCAATCGCAGACTTAAGTTCAAGTAATGGTAAACATCGCAGGAGAGTTCATTAATTTCCAAAGGTAATCCAAATGAAAATGAACACCAACGAAGAAATACGTCCATCCAAGTAATTCAGTCGATTCTAAATTAATAATGTAGTCTTGATTATTCATCTATTTCTTCACTATGTACCATTTGTTTTTCCTGAGCCTGCTAATCAGCAATTGGTTTTTTTCACTTCTTCCTGTCTAGTTTCAGTGACCTCATCATTTAGGTGAGCCGCTTCGCGCAACTACGAGCACTCTTTCCAGCACGTTTCTCGCTGTTTCCTTGATCTCCGATCGATATTTCCCATTACCTCGCGGATCAAAGCCCGCCCACGCAAAAACTGGACTTCAAATACTCTCGCTTGTATGTCCACCTATTTCCGGGATTTTGATTCTTTGTTCGTTTCTTTATCAACCAAGTTTCTTATGTACAAGTTGAAGTTTTCCGTTTTGTAGTCGCTCCTTCAGTAACGCGCTGATGCGCGGATCAAACCGGATTAAATCGGAGCGCTGGTAATGCGCGGATGTGACGTAAGAGTCTCGTCCTGAGTGGCAATCCTTTCCGGATGCATATATCCGGTATTTGCCATCGTCTGTAAGTTGAGTTCTGGGGATATAATGGCGTGCGTAGTTGACTTCACTTTGACTTCAGGCCTTCCAAATCGCTTCCTTGAAATAGATTCCTTAAAGTAGATATTTTCCATTGTCTTGCATTCAGAAATGAAGACTTTAATCCTAATCAACTGGCTATCCTTCGTAACCATCACACTGATAATCGAGAAAACAGGTATCTAAACAATCTCTTTGTGGTCATATATATCATATCACATCATCATCAAACTGATTCCCATTTGTTATTCTCGAATCAGAATCACATGGACCACCATTAACCGGACCAGAATTAGATCGATATCTATCATCGCAAAAATCTTTAGACCATTGTTTACCAATCATCTCAGAATACATTCAATATCGTCAATCAACTTGGTCAATCGATCAAATTCCTGAATCTCAACAAATCTCTTTTGATCCATTTGCTCTTTCAACTTCTTATCATCAACTACATCCTCCAAACATACGTAATCAAACATGTGTACTTTGTTGAGCCTCTTTTACTTTCTTTTTTCTATGGATTGGAAACTTATTTTTTGGGGGTTTGATCTTCTTAGCTCCTGTGGTGACTCCTGGTCCTTATCATCATTTTTCTCGTCATCCGATTCGACAAAATTTAGCAGAATGGCAAGAGGGATTACTATTTGTAAGATCAACTCCTATACCACCTCAGTTCTAAATTCTGGATCCCAAATCTAACCCAAGCTTTCAAATGACATGAATAGATGATCGATATAGGTGTAATAGACGTAGAAACCTGTGAACCAATCCCAAACGCATTGGTCGATATCTGGCACGCAAATGCTACAGGTTTTTATTCAGGTCATCCAGTTCGATCTCCAGAATTCATGGATGAATTACCACAAGTAGGAGGAAAACGTGCTGGGTTATTAACTGCTTATCCTTTAACTCGTGAAGATGAAACGTTTTTAAGAGCGGCTTGGCCTACCAACTCAAATGGAGTTTCCAGATTTACTTCGATCTTTCCTGGTTATTATACTGGTCGTGCTACTCGTTTGTCTTTTCTCCCTCTCTTCAACTTTTTGAAGAATTAAGCTTACAAGTTTTTTCTTTTCTTTTTGGTTTTGGTTCAGATGTACATGCTAAAGTTCATTTAAACTGGACCGAACATCAAAACACAACATCCACCACATTCTTCACATCCACTGAATCTCAATACATAGGACAATTCTTTTTTCCAGATGAAATCAATTTACAGATTGATAGAATGTCACCTTATAGATTCAATCCACTAAAAGATCGTACAAGAAATTGGAGAGATTCTGGATCTATCTTTGATGAATCTTTTCAAAATGGATTTGACCCGATATTTGAAATCAAAAAGTTTGGAAATATTTTGAATCAAGGTTTAGTTGGGTTTATGACCGTTGGTATTGATAGGAGAGCTACCGTTGGAGAAGCCAGAATTGGTTGAAATTTTTTCATTATCAACTTGCTTCGTGTTGTGGTATCCATATTTGTTTTTTATGATTGTTTTACATTGAGCTTGTAATTACTTTGTATATCTTTCTTGCTTCGTCTTGTTATTTATATATTGTAATGTACTAGTACATCATTATATTTCCGAAGCTTGAACATCTTTATTTCTTCACTATGTATCTACACGCATATATAAAACAAGATTTTTGATCTCAATAGGGGTACACAAACATGAAAACCCGACCTAAAAACCCATGGACAAAACCCATGACAGCCCGATTGTTTTTTGGGTTTTGTCCAACGGGAAAGCGGAAAACCCATGGACAAAACCCAAAAAACAATCAGGTTGTCATGGGTTTTGTCCATGGGTTTTTAGGTTGGGTGTTCAAGTTTGTGTACCCCTAATATATATATATATATAATTTCCCCTCATGATTGATTACTTACTATTTGGCTCATGTTGAATTGAGAGGTGATGATGTTCAAAAACTTTGATACAAACTTTATCAAAGTGCTTGAAGTAGACAAAGAAAATTGAAAGCAGGTAAACAAGAACAAAGTAAGAAATGATCTCAATAATGACCAGCACAAACCTTGTTCACCCCTTCTCAGGGCAAGATAAAAACCAAAATCTATCATGACATGTGCCACCAAAGTTTAGAGCCCTAAAATACTTTGTGCATCCCAATCAACATTGGGCAAGAAGAATAAGTGTCATATTCCATTCTTGATACTGCACACTGTCACCACAGGAGGAATATGAGGCAAACCTGTCCCTTTTCCCAGACCTGTGATGAAACAGAGATAGCGGACAAGATCATTATGCCAACTAAGACTCACCTTAGTATGAAACAATACGTTTATTAGGCAACACAAATTCAATGCTGAACTCAAATTTTCAAGAGGAGTTTAATAATGAGTAATGTGGAATTTTGAAGTTAAAAAATGAACAATATATTACACATTAGGGGGTTTCAAGTTGTGTTTTTTATGGTATCTTTACAATAGGGGGTTTCAAGTCAGGATATTTTTGTGAAAAGTTTTATGGAACAGACAAGTTTTCAAAATTTTACAGTGTTTGTTTTTTCTGCAAATATACGGTCAATAGCATTTGGGACACCTAAAAAGGTGTCCCAAATTTTTAAATTTTACGTGATATCTTATGGTCTTGGACAACTTGTTGTACTGTGAAATACCATAAAATTTCGACTTGAAACCCCCTAATACAACAACTTGCCTGTTGTTGTAAAGTTTACTGTAAATGTAGAAATTTGGGAGACCTAAAAATGGTCCCAAATGCTGTTGACCGTGATTTGCAGAAAAAAACACACTGTAGATTTTACATGCAAGCTTGTCTACTTTGTAAAAGTTTATGCAAAAATATCTTCAAGTTGAAACCCCCTACTGTCAATATATATGTTTAATTTGAATCAAAAAATGTGTTCTCAGATTCCGAACCTTGTATACAATCTTTCTAGATTCAAGGTCTTTTCTGGTGCATACCTTGAAGAGGAATCCCAGACATGATTTTTACAACGAGTTACATCCAACATTAATGCCATGGGTTCCTCAACTCAAGACATCATCTATCATGAAAGTGAAAAGTCAGACATGTTTCTTCAAGCTCATTGAGGCAGGTATTCCTTGAAGCATATAGTTATTGAATCATTCCCATATAACATGGAGCTTTGCCTCTTGAAGACCTCATTAAAGAATTTGATGAAGCAAATCATGGTCAGAATGTGAATTCTTCAAATTTTGTAACAAAAAGAGATACTTTCTACAGAATCAGGATTTTGATATTTACAAAAAAGAAATCTTAAGAAAAAGGTATTTTTTAAAGAAAACATCACCAAAAAGCAATGTGATTTACTTGAAGAGTCTGTGCTTCTTATCCAGTGTCTTCCTAATAGGTAACTGTGCTAGGTATGTGATGGCTAGCAAGGGCTCTACTGCTTTTAACTAGTGAATTTCCCCTGTTACACACTAGGAGGATCTCTTTTGGAGGCCTCTTGTGTGATCAGAGTAACTGAACAATGATTAGCTACCAGTAATTACAATACTAGGATAGTAATACATACAAAAACACATTTTGGAAGGTTTATTTTTGAATATGGTATTATATGTGGATTAGCAGTACACAAACCTTGACACCTGACCTAAGAACTCATGGACAAAACCCATGACAACCCAAATTAGCAGTACACAAACTTGAACACCCAACCTCAAAACTCATGGACAAAACCCATGACAACCCAATTGTTTTATGGGTTGTTGTGGGTTTTGTCCATGGGGTTTGAGGTCGGGTGTTAAGGTTTGTGTACCACTGTTGTTATTTTTAATTTCACCTAATCTGATTTTGATGATGAATGAGGATATAGATGCAATTTTCCCAGATCTTGGGTGTGGATACAATTCCAAGATGTTAAATCTGAATCTTAAACATACCATCAATCATCAGATCAGAAACCATGAATTTGGCTGATATGTGAGTACAAGGGAGATAATACAGACCTCTGGGTATATAGCCCTGACATGCCTCAACAAACCTGTACATTTTATTTCAATGCAAACTTTGAATATCTGATCTAAGTTGGGTGACATATTCTTTTGACACCTACACATGCTGGATCAGATCATCAAGCTATCTCACTTAGTCTTGGCACATGTAGTAGTACAGAAAAACCATTGAAAAAAAGAAATAGTGAATGGTATCAGATGACCTAGATTTCTTTGGTCAAAAACTTGGAGGGAAATTAAATTCAATCTCATGTGATTTGAGAAAATCAAGTTTGACTTTGAATCTTTTCAGATCAAACTCATCTCAATCATGACAAGGTTAAAAATATTGGGACTTTATTGGTACATATCTATTCACTTCATCTTACAATCACAATTCTTTTTCCCAGTATGCACAAATGTGAGTTCTGTTGCAGAGGATCTAGTAAAAGATGTACTCTCAAAACCAGAAGGTAAGTGTTGATTCCACTTTGATCTATATCATTCATTTTTGGGGTCCTTGTATGCCAATCACAAATTCCATTCCTTTTTTGTAGTCACAGAGGTTGACACAAAGGGATTGGTGGAGGATCATTCAACCTCAAGATCATGTTCTCCAGATGTATCCACTCATGAAAAGCCTCAACTTCTACCTCAAGAAGTAAGAAATATCTGGGATCAAAGTAAGTCCATCAAAAAATCTCCCATAGTATCCCATAACAGGATTTTCTAAAATATACATTACTTCCATATAGTATTTCAAAAGAGTTGGGGCTCAAATCAGTTTCCTGAATTATACAACACCTTTCTTGAGGTTCTACTTTCAAATCCTGAAGAATGGAGTGACAGAATGATTTATTTCTGTGAAACTTTGGAATTAGAAGGACCCAGAAGAGATATAAACAAGCAAATTGTAATCTTTCAAGTCCTAAATTTGATTGGGGAAGAATTTGATCTGGACATCAAGGCAGTACAAGCTATATTATCTCAGTTGACAAAGATGGAGTATATTGGGCTCTAGATTGAACCTCACATCAGTTCTGATCTTTGGATGAATGATCTGAAGATTGCAATCAAATCATACACTTGGAAGATGAAGGATTACATCAAAAGACTAAGTGAAGACAGGTGAGTGCACAAAACAGGCTTGATGACTATGAATCCTTTTCAAACACCTTCACTTCTATAGGGAGATACTTGAGTTTTCATCAATGGAAAAAAATCTGGGAAAGAATGGTTTAAAACTTTCAGGAGATTGGTCTCCAGGAAACCAAAAACAAATCTTCTTACTCTGGACATCCTGTGAGTTTGAATAGCAAACTTTGATGCACATACAGATCTGCTTATGGATGATCTTTGAAACTAGGTATGAACCTTTATACCCAGGCTGACAGTGAAAGGAAAAGAGTCATAGAAACCCAAGTTGTTTATATCAATCAACTACAGGAAGCTTCAAAATTCCCTGGAAATAAATTGTACATTGGAATGGAATATATGCATTGGGCTCACAGGAAATTGAAAGAATATAAAGAAACCATGATTGATTACATCAAGTCCTTGAAGGTTGAAGGGTATGTTTTCAGACATATTTTTCAAAGAAATACATGGTCCTAGATGTGGGTCTGAGTATAAAACTAAACTATAGACAGGTCAATGAATATGCTTCATTTCAATCAAACCTCAAGAGATATGGGATCAATATACTAAATCACTGGGGTGAAAAGGAGAAAATGAAGTTACTCATATTTTGGTCAAATTGTATGTGCCCTGATAGATTCTCCTTCTAACTGAACTTGAAGATGATCTGATTGAACTGAGACTGAGTACACTATAGATATGCCAATGTATCTAGAATTATCAAAGGACATGAATATGTTTCAATTTCAACTTATGATGGAAGAGCTAATAACTCAAAACTTTGAAGAGACAAGCCTTATCATGAATCAGTTTCTTGATCAATTGGAAGGCTCTAATCAATTTAAAGGCAGCAGCTCTTTTTTCCCTTTCATCAAATACTTCTCTGAAAATACTGGGTCACCAAAATTCAAGCTCAAAAGCATTGATATCTTGAATGTATTTGAGGAAAGAACTGCAAGACTATTAGATCACCAATTATAGAGTTGTTTTGGCTGGATTTTAACTTTGATTTAATCATGTACCATTTTGCACGTCGGTACAGGATTGTATTGAAATTTTTGGGCGCCAATCCAAGATAACAATGGATGCTACTTACAACTCAAATATCACTATCAAGAGATTTCTTTGAGCTCAAGTAAAATGATGTTTTGCAATCCACTTTGGTTCTAGATAGCTCTTGTGCCCTCATGTGCCAAATCTGATGTTGTTCCTACACAGGAACTTCCATGCAGCACATTGTTTTGGAAAGAAAAGTAAGTTGGGGGTTTTAAAGGTGGCAAAATGGTTTAACTTTAACGATGTGAAAATAAAATTGAAAGATGACACTTGGAAGCAAATGCTACAAAAGGTTGCTTTTCAAACCCACACATGAGTAAATTGAATTCATGAGCCTTGAAGAAGATGCTCTTATAGTTTTCTTTTGAAAAGCAGATCATACTTCTGTATCTTGATTCTCAATGACCAGAGAAAAAATGACACCAATAAACAGGTTTAAGGCCACTTGGGACGTCCTCTTCAAATTTTCATCAGGAAAGGTCTTTTGAGTGACAAATTTATTCTGTTGGTGCTTTTGGATGACATTGAGTTTTCAAAAAAGCTGCTCTCTGTCCAAGAATCTATCACTCCCTTGATTGCTGCTTTCATGAAGGGATCTCCTTTTTCTCCTTTTTTTATTCTATTTGCCCTTTGCTACTTAGGTGTGCTGTAAATGGAAAATGTGGGTACCCCACTTCCTCAATGCTGCACTGCCAGCAAAAATACTATATTTCTTCATAACCAAACCAAACCAAACTTAAAACAAGAAACTTCTTAAACCTAATGTAAGAAAGAAATTAATGGCTTTTGATTTCCTTTGTAGTAAAGATCATAATCAGAAATCCTTTTACAGATATTCTTTCTTTGGTTCTTATCTATTCATATATCTAATTTCAAAAATGACCAAACCAATCAATCTAGAAAAGAAAATCACAAAAAAAAACATAACAGTTGTAACAAATGCATCCATTATAAAACTTCATTTTTGCTTTTTCTTTTGTAGTTGAAAAAAAAACCCAACAATAAAAGAATCATGTTCGGTCCTTTACTTAACTTCAACTCTTATACTTATGGGTTTTTTTACTCTTTTTCATCATTTCAATTTAGTTTCTTTTTTTTCTTAAATTTGTTCATAAACATAAACCTTTTTTTAGAAAAAAAAATCAAAAGACATCTCTTTTTTTGCAAAACAAAGAAAATCCCATCATCCCAATCCAACCCATCCCCATCCCATCCTTTTTTTTATCTTTCATCATCATCATCATCATCACTCAATCATTTCACCAACAGCGCTATCAATTCCACTTCCTTCCTATAATACCGCATCCAAAAAGAAAAAAGATATATAAATCAACAAAAAAATGTCCAATCGACTTTTTTGAGCAAAAAACGAAAAAAAAACACTCAACTCGAATTGCACTTTCCCAATATCCATAAATAATCGTCACAGCCAAAAGAATCCCAGTACCCGACCCAAGTGCACCCATCAAATCAGCACAAACCGATAAAGCACCAATCGTAGCACCACCAAAAGCCGCAGCCGTAGGAATGATCCTTTTTAATTCTTTATACATTGATCCTTCTCGATGACCGGCCATGACCATCTGTTGATCTTTCAATTGTTTAGCCACTTCTCTTGGACCCGAACCAGAAACTTCGATCCAAGTCTTCGAAAACAACGCACAAGCCGTCAACATAAACGAAACATAAATCAACGTATGAATCGGATCTGTAAAGACTGCCTTGAGGTTATGAGGTGGTGAAATATAATAAGCTAATCCTGATTTAGCAAACAATTGAGATGATTCTTCTAAAGGTTCCCATACACCTAAGAGCCGTACAAACAGATTACTTGGGAATCGATTAAAGAGCATTTGTGAGATTATAAACACATTCGAGGTAAGTGCTGATTCTAACATGATCGGCATATTCGATGTATAAAACAATTTGACCGGATAAGTTCCACGTTGACCTCTGAATCGATTCGATTTCACTGGGATCTCCACTCTAAAGCCTTGTAAATAGATCACTGCAGCAAAGACCACAAAGGTAGCAATCAAATTCATCACGTTTGGTAATCGGTCTCGATAAAAGGCTTCCTTTAAGGCTCGAGTCTTATCATTCCAGGTAAACAACAAATGAAATAACGCAATCAACGCTCCTTCAAATTCAGGACCTCTTCCTGTGTTGATCGTCGTTGGTGAAAAGGCTTTCCAGATAATCGATTCACAGATGTTCGTGGCTATAAAGAGTGAGATTCCAGATCCTAGTCCATATCCTTTTTGTAATAATTCATCTAATAAGATCACAATCAAACCGGCTACGACTAATTGTAAGATCAACAGTAAACAAACACCGGCTCCCAAGTCTTTAGGTTGTCCATATAAACCTGTCAAAACGTAAACGGTTGCTTGACCAAACGAAATCAAAAGAGCAAAGACTATAGACCGGATCAAAATCCAAAAAAAATCAGAAAGTTTAATAAAACGGAGAGAGAAGAGATCAGAAAGACTAGAGAGGTCAAAAAAGACTTACGTTTCTGAGCCCCACCAAACAAAGCACGATCTTCTTTCAAAGTGAAATCGACTTCTACCAACTGAGCACCGGCCAAGAGTTGCATAATCATACCAGAGGTGACGATAGGTGAGATACCTAATTCCATCAAAGTACCACGATTGGAAGCTAAGATGACTCTCATCCAGTACAAGGGATCAGAAGAATCGGATGAAACGATGCCGTATAAAGGAATTTGAGAACAGATTAAAAAGATTAATAAGGTGATGGCTGTCCAGAGTACTTTTTGATTGAATGGAATCTATTGAGAAAGGTAAGATGAAATGGTCAATATATATAGGTTTTTGAGTGAATAGAAGATGAAGAATACCTTTCTTTCTGGTGAAGCTACTTCTGGTAAGACTCCCATAAAGGGTCGAACGCTATTTGAGATTCAAAGATATATCGTAAGAAAGAATGAAACATTAAATCATGAAGGAAGGAATTAAAGAAAACAGAACTCAACAGATTGAGAAAGCGAACTATGAAGAAAGAAAGAAAGAAGAAAAGAAACCAGAGTTAGTGAATGGCTTGATGGATAGAATGAATCAGAATGAGATTTTACTAACAGCTACTCATCTCGAGATTGGTTGATTGGTTGATTGATTGATTGAGATTGCTGAGCTGGAATGGTTTGTTGAGGTGAGTGAGTGATGAAGGAAGAACCGATCAGAAGAAACTTTAACCAACTGACACGACACCGATCACTCACTATAAACATATCCAAAATAGCCTTATACTCTGATCACCTTCAACATTGACCACCACCACTGACCACCACCACCATCATCATCATCATCATCATCACAAGAAGAAGATGAGTCTCTTAAGACCATTCACTGCATCAGATCTATGTAAGCTACTTCATCATCATCAAAACCAATCATCATCACTAACCCACTTCCCATTCCAATCAAAAGTCAACTTCAACAATGTCAATGTAAATCAAATCAAATCATCAAATCCAAATCCAAAAAAACTAACATCATGATCCTATACTTCTCAAACCATGTCAAAAGTTAGACCCATGGACAGTAAGTCAAACCCAATCTCCATTCATCAAAACCTCCTTGAAAACCGCTAATCATAATCAAACTTTGATTCTTTTATATATAGGAAACTTATTCAGTTTCATATTATCTTCAATACTTAACTTATTGGCCTTCTTTAATATGTCTAACTGAATCTCCAAACCATTCAATAATGGGTTACGGTTCGTAGAATTTTCAACCTTATCAACCCATTCCAACACTTTTGACTAAAGATCTGTATTTCTTTAGTGATGGCTAAAACCGAAGGAGATCCAACAGATTGGCAGTTAAGCATTTACCTCCCCCTTCCCGCGCACAAACCCCTCCAAAGAACAAAAAAAAGCTGATAAGATTTCATTTTTTTAGTGGACATATAAGCGCTATTACCGTTTCACCATCTTATCGTCAATTATCATTAGCTAAACAAATGATGAACTTGATTGAAAAAGTTTCAAATCTATCTAACAGTTTCTTTGTAGATCTTTTTGTAAGAGTTTCTAATTCGATTGCTATTAAGTTTTATGAAGCTTTGGGCTATAGTGTTTATAGAAGGATTTTAGGGTATTATGATGGGTTTGGTCAGATTGATCAGGAAGATGCTTTTGGTTCGTTTTTAGGTCTTGTTTTCTCCTTTTTACTTATACTCGTTTTTTGAGAGGTTGATTGATTCTGGGTTTTTTTTGCTTTTTTTTGGGCGGGGGCGAGGGTAGATATGAGGAAAAGTTTGGATGCTGATCCCAAGGGGTTATGTGTTAGATCAAATGGTAGAGAAGTCTTAGTAACCGATTTATTTTAATCCAAAGAAACAAAACAAATGATGATCTCAATTCAATAAACCCATCAACCTTTGTTTTCATTCTATCAAATACAAAGAACCAATCAAAAATATAAACCAAAAAAGAAGAAAGAAAGAAACCGCGTGTGTGCTTTTCGGTTCAAGTGATCGGGTTGTTTATTGAAAATAAATCATAATTAAATAAACCAAAAATAAACCAATTCCTAATTTAAGATGAGAAGAGAATCGGTTCAAGAAATTCAAATTAGATTCAAGCTTAGGTTGAAAGTTTGAAGTCGGTTTAACATTCGTAGAGGTTCCTAATGTGTTGCCTTTTCCCCAGTTATGTGAATTACTTGAATCATTTGAATATCGTTTGATAGTAGCTTCAATCCTACATTCAAAAAAATCAATCAGGTTCAGTATAGAATTTCGGTTTCGATTTCGAGGGAGTTAGTTACCCTGATCGATTGGCTCCCCGAACTTCGTCTACTTTTTGCTTATTTTTAATAAATATAAACGTTGGCATTGCAGTCTACATATAAAACCCCCAACCCCCAAACAAATAAGAATAGATTGGTTAATGTGTTTTTTTTTTTTTTTTGGAGATGGGTTTGGGTTGGTGGAGTTTGAAATGGAGCTTACGATCTTGTAGGTTTCTGAAATCGATTTACATTCGTCTACATCACATTTTGTAAAAGTTAAAGATGAATGAGTTTTAGATAGATCTTCGTAAAAGGGTGCCTATATAAATCACCAAAAAATCAAATCATGAAAGGTTTAGTTGGTTTGTGGTTATTTACAAATGAATATATATAAAAAAGGGAAAGAATTAGTTACGATTGCGTGACATGGTGGACACCATCTGAATCAAAATCCACCAATCCCAAACGAAAAAACAGAAAGTCAATCAATTGGTTTCTTTAAAAATGATAATACGTAACATGTTTGAAAGAAGGAGGGAAAGGGTGGTTACTTTGCATGAAAATCTATGATGATTAATTGGGTGGTTGAATTGATGATTTGGTTTAATTGATTTAATGATTTTAATTCGATTATATTCGATTTAAGTGTTGATGGTGACATTCTTTTCTGGTGATGATCGAGTTTGATGGGAGTTTGGTATTCTGTGAACGTTGGATGTTGGGCTTGAGCTTGAAGTGAGCTGAAGGTTGAAGGTTGAAGGTCAAGGAAGGGGACAGTTTCAGATTCAAGTAGATGATGATAGGATAGGAACCTGTTAAAACACATACACACCACCAGCACACCTTAAATTGAACTTTTCACATCATCACTGCTACACTTCAATGAAGGATCAAACAAATCCTATTTCATTTTGATTCTTTATCTCATCTTTATAAACAACCAAACTTGATGTAGAATTTGAAAAACTCTTGAATAAAACAAAAAAATAACAAGCAAATATTTTAGATCTATACCTTTCATTTTGATAACCAAAGGAATCAGCTTGTAACAAGAAAAAAAAAGGAATGGAAGATCCAAAAGTCAAGAATAAAACATAAATCAACACATCATGAGTAAGAGATGTGTGTACAAAAATAAGAAAAAGTTTAAGAGGAAGACAAAGGTGGTGTTGTGAGATGACAAAGAACAGAGGTTTTGAAAGATGGTCAGGTGGATGTGATTGTGATGGCATTGGTATGGTAGAAAATCATATGATCAATGGAAGACAGGCAATTAAATAAGTTAAATGATCTTGTTCTTGTTTTATCAGAGTAAAGCTAGATTTATATTGAAAGAATAAAAGATAGATGTACTGCAGCTACTTCATGAGACATAAGAGGAAGTAGTGGTTGTAGATATAGAGAATAAAATTTACTGGAATCAAAATTAATACATTTCACTATATAGTACCTTCACTTGTTCATCAAATCAGAATGTACAAAGTAGTTCTCTTCATACTTTCACATAAGCCATGACTCAAAATCACTGGTTTCTAAGATATAGGTATCCATTCAAATGTTTCTTTGGTTTTGTTAAAAAAAGATAAAGATCAATACCAAGACATCTGAATTTCTTAAGCAGGATGAGTGATATACATTACAAAAAATTGGTTAAGTAGAAAGAATGGAGAAAAATAATTCACATCAATTTACAAAAGGTTAAATACTCTTGCTTAGCACAAGATATTCGCAAGGAGAATATGAAGAGATAGTGATTTTTATGTAGGAAAGGAGACAACCATTGAAATTCCAACTCAATAGGTGTTTTTTCATGATCAGGTGAGATGAACCTCTTGACCTCTTCCAACATACAGACCACCAAAGAAGTGACTCATTTCACCTGAGCTTCCCTCAAAGAAATGTATGCAGGAATTTTCTGGCACAAATCTCTGGCTTGGATGATTTTAAACAACTGGCTGATTATAGCAGAGGAATCATTGGCGATATAGACATCTGATACAACCAGACGCTCTCCGCCCTTTGAGGAATACCGCTTCATTGAGCGGAACACAGTATTTTTTGACTGGATACCACAGGAGCAGATGTGATAGGAGAGCACACTATTTATGATGTGTAGCTAAACTTGAAGAACAGCTTCTACAAGTGAAAAGTGTGATATCATATATTCCAATAAAGACAACAAGATCCACATATGTCATTGTCAGTGTACAATTGCCTTATCACAGATAAAGCTATTGATCTGACATGCTTTTTCAAACTTAACAAAATACCTAGATTCATATCACTTGAATCTGATACAGAGGGATTTGAGGCAAAGAAGCTTATCAAGACCAACAAGCTGAGTCTTGAGGTAAATTTTTCTTTAGCCATAAAAGATAACTTTGAAACAAGCAATAAGTTTTTTTTACAAAGTGAAGACTTGATAAAAAGTAAAGTACAGATAACCTTTTACCATTTGAACAAATTTTAATTCTTTCCAAAAATTTTACAACCATCTTAATGATTTCTTGTAATGTTTCTCATGATAATATCTAAGGAATTCAAAGCATAGTTTTCAAATTTGTTTATATATGTGATTTGGGATATCAGAAAAGATTTTTGTGATTCAAGGATACCAAAATTTGCAGGAAGGAATGATGCCTTTTCAATTTTTTTTGGGCTCTCTATCATGTATTTTGAGATGGTATAGGATCATATATCATGTGATCCTTCCATGAGCTTATGGTAGAAGTCAGATATCTTGTCTATATCTGATAGTCTCAACCTGACTTTTATGTCAGTATTGTTAGCACTCTTTTCAGTCTTTCACCTGTGCTAGAAATCTATGGTGATAAGTCATCTATAATGGTCTTATACAACACTCCATTTGTGATCTATTACAAAAATTCATCAAATCTTGGTCATCTAAAATTAAGGACATTCAAAGGTCTAAAGAGTTACACCTTGTAGGTCTTTTTCCACAAAGGCTTTCTAAGTGAAAGACAATAAACAGAGTTTTTTTTACAAAATTGAGTTATAAGTTTCTTATATGTAGTCAATCATCCAGCCACCGATTTAAAAGCAACAGTAGAAGTAACGATCCGATCAATAATTTCATACAAATCATCTTCTTGACTTATACCATTCTTTAAATTTTTCTGATATTCTTTAATCACTAAATCTTCATTAAGTTTATAAACCTTACAAACTTCATTCCAATCTGTACCTAATGATTTGATTTGATTGATAGAAATTAATGAACCTTGAATCAATTCAAGAGCTAATTGATTTAGTTTGATGGATTCTTCTGATTTCTTTTCTTCTTCTGATTTCTTGGTGATTTTAATTAGGATTAATTTATCGGATTTAGGATCTATACCGAACTTTTTGATCGAATCTGTGATCTGAAAGTTTATGAATCATTGAACCAGATTCGATTTTCATAAGTGTCAAAATTGAAGACTGGATCTATCTATATAGGTATGGGTTTTAAAAGACTTACATTTGTACCAGGAGAGAGAGTCCACATGATCTCGGAATATATTGTTTTGGTCTTAAGTTGATGATGAGATCGTGCTAATAAAGCTTGATAGATAGCGGTGTTTAAATGTTGAGAGGATGTGATCTGTAAACATCGATCATCCCTTTTTCATCCGGGTTTGTGTAAAAAAAACACGCATTCAAACCCCAGGCGTTGTCGTTTAAGATTATCGAAGTGAAGTTATGAAAGAAGGGATATAGTCAAAATGAAAAACACGGTATAAAGTGTTCAAAAAGATATCAAAACATTTCAATCAGTCTGTTAAATCATGTTAAAACCGATTTCATGTAAAAAGTATTGACCATCTTTGGATTTAAGAAACACCAATCTAATCGATTACGCTCATGAATTGTATTAGGGTCAGATTCATTTAACTTGCTTGCTTCTATTAATGATGATCTAATTTGAGTTAAATTCGTAACTTTGTTAAAGAACCAAATGTAAACAGACGTATTAAGGTGAGGTATATCGAAGTGTTCCATTGGGGTTTTTTTGAGTTGATTGACCAATTCTTATCGGTTGCCTTTAAAAAGGTTTGTAAGACGTTTTAGAGATTCGATTGCAGGCTCAGCAGAGCGATAAGATGTTTACGATGAAATGAATCCTGATCGGCACCTTGCAATCTTCCCGAATGAGACTAAAACTTATCCAACTTCCCCGCCGACCCGAGCCAGTCGGAGTCTAACTTTAGAGCATATGTACCGAGGCTCACCCAATCGTGTCATCATCACCATCATGATGTCCCCAAACTCTTTTTCCTGTGGAAGCAGATTGAGTGGGTCATAGTTTGCCCAGTAGGAGTTTTTGTAACCAGAGCTTCAATGTCTTCACGTATCTTGACTTTTGGGCCACCCTTTCCTCATAAAGTGAATTAATAAAGATTCATGTTTCGCGTTTCAATGTGAATTTTGCAGGTTGCTGCACTCGCCGCTAGAGCAATATGCTCCTTATAATTTGGACCCCACCAGCCATTGCCATACCTTGTCGTCAGTCAAAAGTCAATCAAAAGTGTGCTTTACTGATATTTTTTGTCTTCCTTTTAGAACGCACCGTTGTCAATTGTCACGATGAAGACTTGAATCTTATCATAGTCTCATTGACGAAATCTGAAATTCCTCATACATATATCCTTTTGAATCCACAAGAATCAACGGTCACAAATTGATCATCTTTCGTTCAACTAATTGTCACAGAACTTGACCAAAATTCCTCACCAAGATGCTTGACTGCCGCGGGTAAACTTGACCAAGATTATTCAAGTTGATGTTGGATCAATTAAACTTGAGTTATTTGATGATGTCTTTCAAAGTCAGAACACACTGGTCTTGAAATCATGGCAAATCCTATCAAACTTTTAATGTGTGTATGTTGAGATCAAGGAGTTGATGAAGCAATATGATGATGGAAATCTAATCAGTTTAACTAAAACTAGCTACTTCCAATAAGATACCCAAAAATCGAACTCGGTGGTAAGCTTCAAGTTTTCACGAGGTATGTATGCGTTTTCACAAACAAACAAGATTGACCAAGAGACTTATTTTGTGTCTTTTAGCATGGTGTATATCAAGTTCATAACCTCAAATGAATTCCTAAACTAACTGCATTGATTCGTATTTACGTTTCCTGTTAAGCTTCTGATTTGATTATCGTTTTTGTTGAGCCACCTTCATCTGTGTTTTGTATATACTGTGTTTCTGTCATATATGAGATTCAGAATGACGGGTATATGAAGCGAGAAAGATGCATAGGAGAAAATCACACCTTGTATCACCAAGGATGAATAGCAATAGCAAATTTATTTGTTCAACTGGAAGGCAGCACAAGTTCTACATTTCCTTCAATCAAAATCTCTATCTCCGGACGTTTGTTTACATCTTTATCCTTCGTATATACTACTTTTGATTAAGAAGCTTTTATTTGGGATACATCAAACTCCATTGATGAATGTTATTCTTCACCAAGCTTTTGTTTATCTTCTTTGGCTTCCACAGTCTTTGTCCATATCTCGTGGTATGGATGATGAGAAGCATATACCAAGATGATAAAGTTGTGAAAGAATTGAACAGCATGACTGACTACAACCACCTTCCTCAAGATCTTCAACTTTGGCGAAGACAAGCCGATACTTCTACGTCGACCTTGATATTGACACTTACATTAACAGCACTAGTAACACAATCTGATTTGAGGACTCAGACAATCATCTTTACTTCTGTGATCACAGAGATTGAAACCATCACCAATAATAATCAAATCAAGACCTCAACAGCTGTTCAAGCAATACCAACCTTGGCAGATTCCGATGCGACCAACTCCCGAGCAACTAGCCTCACAAGCGAGATTCTTTCTCCAACCGCATCTTCCAGTCCAGCGCGCTTGCCCGTGAGCTCAGCATCAAGTGTGATCCAGAGGACGCAAAGTGCGACTGCGACTTTTGCTGGGATCCCTACGCCGACTAACATCCCGGCCACTTCGACCTCATTGCCCATTGACAGTAGTAAGCTAGTTCCCTGCTAAGAACCTTATAATGACTTAGCTCAAATTGATCTTCAAATGCGTTCTTTTCTCTAGTTTCGAGTCAAACTTTGAGTTCTAATTTCAATACCATCGCACCATCACTTCAAAGCTCACCACCAATAACAAAATCAACTTCAAACAATAATCAAAATAAAATAGCCATTCCAGCCATAGTGATTTCAGTCACCTTAGCCATAGCATTCATGATAATTTGTATTTCTTACTTTGTTCCAAGATTTCGAAACCAACAAAAAACCAAACAATCTGCTCAAATGTTTGATGAATATAGTAAATTAGCTAAAACGTTTAATTCAAGTCCAAGTCATACTACATTAGATTATAGTCAAGCTTATATTCCTAAAAACTCGATTCAAAGAAATAAAGGTAAATCAAGAATGATTGAAAATTTAGATCAACCCTCTTTTGGTGTTGGTGATGGCGGATTCAAGCATGTAGAACCTGTTGAGGGTCATGGTACTTGGTCACCTCAGAGTCCAGATGGAACCGAGCCATCAGGACCGATTGTGTAAGTTTTTCTTATAAATCACTTTTTTCCGATTTTGATGCTACTTAATTGATGCGTTGATTCTCTGAATTATTTGATCATATGATCACTAGATTATGATGTTACGCCTTTGAAATCATCAAATTACAAGACATATCAGCAGAAGGTTGTAAGATTTTGTCAAAATCAATTAGATTTATCAACTAATGTTCGGAAATGCTTAAATCCCGTTCTTGATGTTTCTCTAGATCTTGTGAAATTAGCCTATGGCAGATATTTTTATTTGAATCAAACTTTAGTCCCGAATGACCATGACTTGTTTTTGCATCAATTTATAGACCACTAAATCTTTTCGTTTTGCTGTTTCTCGACATTTAGATTTCTTTCAAAACTTTGTTGAACTTTCAAGAGTTTCATTTCACTATTAAAATCTTGGGTGTATGCTCTAGTGCTTCAATTTAAATGATCCGGTGCAAAGAGAGTCAATTCGCAGACTTTGAGGGGTTTCTTAGCTCAGGTTTCAGTCATTCGAGCCGACAATTTCACCCGATTCAACATCTTGACTTCTTGACTTGATTGTCTGTATACATAGTGAATCAGGATAAATCGAGTAACATCTTTTGAAGATACACAAACGAATGAAAACTCAAGTTGATAATTTCAATGGAGGAGAATCAGATGGAATTGAGAAAATTGATGCAGAACATCTTGATTTGAATTTTTTCATACTTTGTTGTCGGATCAAACTTTCAACTTCCATACAAACAATCAAATCAAATTCGTCATCAATCATTCTTCATAAAAGATCTTTAAAGGTGAAGGAACATCGTTCTAGCTTACCATTCAATTCGTCATATATCATCTTAAGCTTTAACCTCTCATTATACAATTCTGATTCAATGGCTCTTTTCCTTTGAGATTTTTCGAGAGTTTCATTCGGACCTTTTTCGCTAGTATCGAGAGATGGCCTTTCAATGGAATCCGATTTAACTTTCAAAGATCTTTCAAGTATGTCAATACATGACCTGATCACACTTTCTCGGTTAAGCCATGTTTCTATATCAATGAAACAAATGTGTCAGTTTTGTAAGAAAATCTAGAATCAAAGATGAAATACTACTCACGAGTTAGAATTCCCCAAAACTGGGAGCACTCTATAGTGGCTTCCTTTGCTTGATTCGAGTTTGTGTTTGATTGTGTTGGGATTGAGATTCGATTGAGATGAAGTGTAAGTGAGTCATCCAATTTTCGATATCGACCAATATATTCTGATTAGATTTGAAGGCGTTTGAACAGTGTGTTTGAGAAAATGCATTTCGATCTACATCTTCGCTTGATAGTAGACCAGGACTAACTTCGAAACTCTGAAAGATCCCCACAAATGGCTAAGGAAACTGGAATTGGACTTTTAGGTTCTGAATCATTTGTTGGAATTGATGCCGCAAGTTGAGATTCTAGCCATTGAGATCCTAGTAAGACTTTCGTTGAATTCGAACTCATTGAGCCTTGGTTACCATCAGGCATTTCCTTTGACGATAGCTTCGAAGCGATGTGTCTAAATCTGAAGACCTGCTCATCTGATCTCCCCGAATGCTCACTAAAGTGGTGGGTACTCGGTACCGGGAGTGATATGGCGCAAATGTTACTTTCTGGGCATCTTTATTGAGGTGAAAGTTCAGATCATCAAGAATGATAATGATGCAGAATGCAAGCAAAGAAGGTACTTTCCTATTCTTGCGATGCACCTTTCTTGAATTCAGCTTGGTCTCCTAAATTTTTAGACATTCATCCACAGCCAAGGATATATACATTTTGACGCTTTGAAAGAAGTTTAGAACACGCGATGTAGTCTGATGGAGTACACTGGAGCACAAGATAAGAATTGAACAAATTGGCTGATAGGATGCTGATTTCTGAGTTTGCTTTTGGATTGGAGGTAAGGAGATTTAATTCAGCCGATGTACCATAGCCTATCATAGCATTTTGGCGGGCAGCGCTCAGTGTGAGCGGCCGATAGGGTAATCCGATCAACTCAGCAATCGGACAAGATCAAATGCTCACATACATAACAACTATCCAGCCTAGAAAGCCACTCAAGCCTCTAGAGTATGTTTTTGATCAAGTCGGCTGTGAAGTCGTACACCGGTCTGCGTCTAACCTCGTGGAGGCTTTCCATGAGGATTCTTGATTTCGGTGTGATTTCGTTCAATTCAAACTACGCGTGACGCCGGCTGAATCTGCTGAATCTGGTTGAAGCCAGAGTTGTGTTTATTAGGGTTCCGATACACGAAAGTCTTGGACAGAAGAGGCAGAAGTAGATGTCCACCGTCCACGACCTAGTGGGGCGTGGTTGGTGGCGTGGTTAGACTTGGCATTCAGGAAGCTGGAGAACACAGGTTGTATTTAGCTTTCAGTTCCATAAATACCCCCTCATCCCGGCCATGCTTCCAAAGGTTCATCACCCGCCAGACACACTTCACTACATCTTACACCAAATTTCATCCTAGCTATCTATATAAGATTTGATCATGCTTTTCTCAACTTCCCTCATCCTACCATTAGCGCTTCTATGTGCGTACCAGTTTTTCAATCAACGAAAGAAGTTTATATCAGACAGTGAAACTTGTCTCCTGACGTGCTTCTCCTTTCTTATCTCCCATAGGCCAGACTGCTTCTTCTTTGAGTGTACCCTCAGTATCGGGAGGTCTAAGGTGAGTCCAAAACGTTCAAGACCGAATTTACTCGTTTTTTTTTCTATTCCTTTGTTTTCTGACGACTACGTTAAATACTCAGCTTGGCCCGAAGAAATCAACAAGACGCCAAAGCCATCTCTCAACCTTGTATCGATAAAATCCAAAAGAAACAAGCCGAGGTTAAAGAACATTGTAAAGATGCACAAGCTCAGGTACTTGTTGAGACTGACTTACAAGTTGTTGTTCAAACTTTTGAAGAATTCATCGTGGAGATGAACAAATGCAACTGTACCGGTAAAGATGAAATCGACCTCGTACGTTTCATAGTCTTTATGAATATGAATAGCTTCATCTCTCTTCTGATAAAAGTTTCGGATTTTATAGGAGTGGTACAAGGAACTTGTTATCAACGTCTTTGCTTCTGTTCAAGTTGTCATCGAGATCGTTGTAGGAACTCAAGACCAAAGTCTCATTGAAGTTGCTCAAGGTAAGTAGAGTATTCTGAAGTATCTGTTAAACAAGTCTAATGATCATTCCGTCATCCTTCAGACGTATTTGCTCAATTCAAGGTTCACGTTGCCAACTTTATCGACCTCGTGATCACGATCGATGTTCAAGTAGCCGTTGCCATTCGTGATAATGTTGATGCAGCTGCATATGCCGCTGTTGGAGTTGACATCGTCGAGCTCATTGACGGAAAGGTTGCTGGAGAAACATCTGGAAAAGAACCTGAGAAACAAGCCCCTGTGAAGAAGGGAGATGGTGATCACACTGGTCATCCTTAAAACTATTTATATCTTTGTATTTCTTTCTTGAATCATGATATTTATATAATCAATCAATTTTTTCAAAGCATTATTTTGTTAAATTCGAGTTGTACTCATTCGAGCTTACTTGGAGATGTGAGGGAGCTTTGCATAAAAAGACATTGTCCATTTATTTTGTTCCAAAAACTCCTTTCTAGGGAGTTTGAAAATTGATGAAGAATCAAATGAAGTGGCCATTGTGAGGGATTGAATTTCTAGTAATCGGATCGTATTATCGAAAGGTAAATACTCTGAAGAAAGTGGACATTGTCAATGAAACATTGATGAAGTGGCACCCATTGAGCTTTGGTTGTCTTAGGTGATTTCCTTTTATAATCATTGAGACCAATTTCGAGTTGCGCTTTAGATTCTATGCCACACATCACCTTCACACCTCTCTGGAACCTCATTTTGTGAAAGTAGCAGAGCATGCTCGCTAACGGTGGTGATTGCGGATAAATATAAGCTCAACTAAGCCCCTCCCGCGGCCCATGGAGTCTTTGTCTCTCTTTTTTCTCCAGGACGAAGAGAGTCCAAAATTGGTTTCGAAAGCTTGATAGAAGTTTAAACAATCAAGAGGGTTCTGTAGTTCTCCTCCAATTCGTACACCATAAAATGCCTAAGCACTACGAATCAAATGGGTTACCAACTGGGAGAGATCTCTTGTCAAGTAAACTGGTGGCGAGGAGCTGCAACTCCAAGGCCATGAAGTAAGTAGTAAAAGTAGACAAAGTTTTGTATCCTTATGCACTAGTACTCATGATAAGATCACGAGATATTTCACAAGGGCATGATAGCAAACATCAATGATGAAGTAGATAAGAGTAGTCCGTCACAAACTCTACTGACCTCACTGAAATCAGCAATCTGATTAGCTTGTCGGCGGAGAGAGCTTTTTTAAGCCAATCTGATTCAATGCTGTTGGACACGGTCAGCAGGCCGAGTATGTCTTGACAGGTCTGTTTGTTATGAAAGGACCAAAATAAGAAACAATTGCATTAGCTCGGCTCAGCTTCTTTAGCTCAATCTATTCCTCAGGTCAGCTTATGTCCAATGTGGATGATCCAAGAGTACGAGGCTAAACACAATTGTAATTCAGATTCGACTCTCTGCAGAGACTTTTTGCAAGTGGCAATTCTCTCTAATTCAATACACCCCTTTTCTTAAACTTGATAAAGTTCCAAGAAAAAGGAAACAGTCTTGTATATTTGTAACGCTTGGAACGCTTGTGAAATTTCCGTGAAGAAAAACTGGATAAATGAAAGCAGGGAATGCGCCTGGAGGCGTTCCTTTCAAAATACTCAAAACTATGTTTGTCTCAGCTCTCCCGGTCGCCACCGGTCGTCTCCGCTGAAGACCGATACCTCTCCTCGCCGAACCTCATGGCCTCATAGAAGCTTTGGAGTATGAAACCACATTTCTGCTATCGACATAAGTCATGCGTGGCGCGGCTCAATGGTCTCAAGCTTCTGCGCCGTTCAATGTAGTAATCATCCGAGTTCGCCTTAAACAGAAGTAGTGCCTCGTGGCTCATCGGACGCGTGGTTAGCCTTGGCAATCAGGAAGCCGGCGAACCAAGGTATGTATGTATGCACCAGCTCTTCCGTCTATAAAACCCCCTCACCATAACATTTCCATAGTTTCATCATTCGTCTCCTACACATTTACACTCATTACAGCCTACGAACTATTCATCAATCTTTTTATTTTATTCATATTCATTTTATATTATTCATCTTAACATATCATCATGCTCTTCTCAACTTCCATCATCCTGCCAATAGCACTTTTGTGTTCGTACCAATTTTCAATTGTTCAATCAAAGAAGCGGTAA